>NW_026928985.1:0-35769 GCF_032062105.1 Saccostrea cuccullata | reverse complement strand
TTTTTGTATTGTACATCATATCGTTTCCTAACGCACAAGACCCCATTCATATTCAGATATATCAAATTTGCAGTTGCAAAATCGGTGTTAAATGAAAATGTAGAGGTAAAGATATCGTGATGTAAAACAGTATGGCATTGTTTTACAAGAAAATTGCAAACGGAACGTAAAAATTTGTAAAACCTGATGTAACGTCATATAGGGCAATAAAAATTATTATGTTATTGTAAAAACAAAAATGAATTGATTATTGATAATTGACTTACAGATAGGAAAGTATCAGTTTGATAATAGAATACTAAGTATGTGACCAGTCATATTTGGTACAATCTTAACAATGCAAGGCCCAATACTGTAGCAAAGTTTTTGAAAGTAAGTTGGGGTGTTGTAGAGTAGACAACCTCCACCAAAAATTGAGATTCAATGCGATTGGTCAGTATTGTCAATTTGTCAGTAGTATTGCTGGGTTCGGTATTTCATATGCAAAGTATTACTGATTCCATTGAAATCAAACATCCAAGCGATACCGGTGAGTGAAATTATTATCAGCATACAAAATTTTAGCACGCCCTAAAAGTAAATTGTCACGCTGCTAGTACAACGATCATACTTACTGGTCAATAATAAATTATCAAAGAAGTCACCATTTTTGTATTTTAGTTGATATTTTCTATAGAAATCCTGAGCACATATTTTCTCATCTATTCCTGTAAAAAGCACGATGACGTCTTAGTACAATACAAAATCTCTCCTGAGTTATCATGACTACAGTGTTGTTATCTACAAATTTGATACTCCACCCCGATGGTTATGATTTGAACGACTTTTATCTGTACTATCCGGAGATGCACTCTTATCAGTTTGATTAATTATGGTTCTGCAGTTCTTGAAAAGAATATTTGGCTATTTTCAAGAAAATTATCTTGTGATAATTTTCTCTACATAACCCCATGTAAGACTTTGGTTTCATATTGTTTTCAAAGCCTAATCAAACGGGTAAAGACTTGAATCAACGTAAACCTACACTAATTTGTTAGCTTGTCGGCCACTTGGTGCAATGTATAGCTGGTTTGCTCTAGGGTTACGAGTTGATCGTTAGTAGGGATCCAAAAGCGAAACCTGGAGACCTGTCCATTGGTATAAACGAATGCATCTTGCAACTACTGTTATTTACTCTAATTAGGGCCCATTGCATGGCATGGACATTCAGTAATGTTCTAGATCTCGCTGAACACAAGAATGAAGAGGCAAGTCATTTTTTACCTTTCGTGAAAATTAAAAATGAAAGTTTAAATATCAATAAATTTATGCTTTAATTGTTGTACAGATAACCACGTCTCTAAAATTACATTTGAACTGCGAGTTAAACATCTCACGTTTATTGTAACTTATCTGGGATCCATATGAGTGAAAATTATAGTGAGGGACGTAAAACAAAAAATTATCATATTTACCTCTGTAATACTGAATAAATGGCAATATAGATATCCTAAAAATATCCCATGACCGACAATTTTTTCTTTGATCTTCATAAGGGTGTATTTCTCATATCAACAAAAGTGTTGTGATATATTAAATATCACATATGTGATACAGTACCCGCATCGTTATTCTTTACAATCCTATCGTGTTCTATCGTGCGTGTATCCTATCGTATCGTGCGTGTATCCTATCGTATCGTGTTTTCCGTTTATCAGGTTTTGCGTTTTCTATCGTGTTTTCCGTTTATCGTGTTTTGCGTTTATCGTGTAGATCGTTTATCAGGTTCTATCGTGTATCGTGTTTTGCGTTTGTCGTGTATATTCGGAAACTCTCGCTTTTTATCTTTACTATGTAAAGAACCTACTGAGCTATTCCGAGTTTCTTTTTCGTTTTGTTAATAAAAATAAGATTAATTCAACCGAAAAAGAGAAAATAAAGATTTATCCCCTTCTTTTTCAACAATATAAGAAAAATTAAAGCGTAGAAGGAAAAAATAATGAATCATGTATTTCATGAATGAATAAATTGATTTATTAATAATTAATGAATTAAAAAAATAAAATAATTATATCATGGTAAAGCAGATGTTCGCGTAGACAAAAAGCAAATAAATAAATAAGCAGCATATAGAAATGAATCTTTTTTCATGCAATATTCTGTTTTTCCTTGTTTATCGTCTGATAACGTTAGAAATATGTTTACGCGTCTGACCTGCATGTATGCACAATTATTTAAAGTCCCGATGTTACAAATATAATGGAACATAAGACAATGATCCAGATGATTTTAACAACGATTTCGGCCGTATACGTTCAAATTTTAAATTTATTTTTTCAAGCTAATTAAAAATTCCTTGACATATGTCTAAATTAATGAAAGAAATCAAAATTATAACATATAATCAATAAAAATATTCTATCCAATTTATCACACCATGGCTGTTACTTACAAAATAGAAGATTTTCATTGATTTTATCTGGCATTAGATAACATAAAAAAATATATACATGTACAGGGGAAAACATGAAGTTTTTTAACAGCTTACCTTTTCGGCGTGGAAATAAACTCAAAATCGATCAGGATGCCAAAAATCAAAATAAATCAAACCCCTTTCCTTACAAGAAAACTGACATGCATGTGTAGCTCTCTAATTAGCACACTGCCTTCCTGTGCGGTCAACCGCCCCCTCCCCCCTTCTCCCCTATCTGACACCTTGGCCAATGTGTGTGTGATCACCGTCAACATACCTGTACTGATTTCTCAACTGGGGTCAATTAGTAACCTCGAATACTACCTGGTTCTAATGAAACGCATCTACTTATTTTCGGGATTTTGTTCCTAACTTGTTTGAACAATTTTATCAAAGATTTAATTCAAAATACTTTAAATAATTGTACGATTTATGGATTAAAAAATCATCTTGAATGTTAAATAAAAATTCAAATAAATCAATTTAATGAAATGAAGTCCCTAAACTCACTCCGTTGATTCTTTTTCATTTCGTGCAATGTTTCCATTATGTTTATGTAAATAAGTCTTTAATAAACATAAAAAAATATACTGCACTTATGGTACGTGCACTTTCGGGTCATCGGGTTTTCTACGAAAACGGACAAAATAAATTCTAGGAAACAATTTCATTGATCGTAGAAACGGATGAAATAGTTCTAACACTCTAAACTATGAAAATTAGCTCGCAGTATTTTTTTAACGGTATCTTACTATAAAAATAAAACAAAAAGAGTCGTCTGATCCGCCGTGACCATGCAAGACTAATAAATACACCTAATCAATTTATTTTATTAATCGATTTTATTCCATACGTATGTAACTTTATTTAATAATTCAATATATTTGTCTATTATGTTAGATCTTGTTTATCTAATTTTAAATTGGTTGCGTACTTTCAAAATACCGCCCTTCGAATATGCCTAATATGAGATTACCGGGTCAGTGTAAAATGATTTTTAAGGTTTAATAATTCATTTGCCGAATTAAACCTATTTTTTGTTATTATTAGAAACAGTACACACAGAGTTTAATAGCAATGATTTATAATTATTTAGTCGGAAAAGTCGCATTTCACTCTTTTAATATTTGGTAAATAATTTTTCTGTTTTTGTATTGTAAAGAAGAAAGTATTTAACCATTCATTGTTCGTTAATAAATACGAGGTTTTAAGTATCTGTAATGTTAAATGTTTACATGTACATAAGTCAGAGCTTTGCGTAAACGTACATTGCAGTTGTAGCAGATTCATATTCTCATGACACAGTTTACATGTATAATGCAGATCGCCATTATTTTAATAATTATTTAGATTTCGATTCAGAAAATTTTATTTTCTTGAACTGTTTCGTTCTTGATAGACCTATCATGTTAAATTTATTAATTTTGTTAAAGCCGTTCTCTTTAAACCTTTCTTTCGGTCAGTCTTCTACTTGTATTATTTTCTAAGATATTAATATTTAATTGGGATTTTTGGATACATCGCAGATCGTAAGCTTTAGACATTAAATACAAATATTTGATTTATTGCGTAAATTTCTTCCGTGAAATAACTTGGTACTCGTAGATAAATTTATTAGATAGAAAGTTAAAATATATATTTTTCATAAAAAAATCTGTTTATAGAGTTTCAAAATTCACACACTTGAGAAGAAATTAAAAAAGAAATACAGTCTCCATTCCATAAAAATCTATTTAATCACTGTCATTTTTTTTTATATATATATAGAAATAAACAACTTTTGTAAAATGAATACAGAGATCTCAGGTTCTTTTATAATAATTAAATGTACTTTATAGTTTAGATTTGAAGCTCTGCGAGTATTTGAATTACAATATAATCTAATTTAAATAATCTTTAATCTTTAAATTTAATTCAAAAAAATCTTTTCGTCTTGTCAAAAAACGTTCCGCATTTTGAAACAATCCTATCAGGTTTTGCGTTTATCCTATCGTGTAGATCGTTTATCGGGTCTATCGTGTTTTGCGTTTATAGTGTTTTGCGTTTATCCTATCGTGCGTGTATCCTATCGTATCGTGCGTGTATCCTATCGTATCGTGCGTGTATCCTATCGTATCGTGTATCCTGTAAAGAATAACGATGCGGGTACTGTATAAAGCTAGTGATATCCAACCGTTATACCCTAGATGTAGGAGGAGCTATGCAAATGAGACAAAAATTCGTTTCTAGATTTTAATGAACTAACAGAAACAAGAAAAAAAAACACACAATACAGATAGTTAACACAGTTTAAATCAAAATGCACAAATCTTTACAAAAAAAGACACTGAACAGTGGGACGGACAACTTCGGAATGGACATTTTTCCGACTTTGCGCACCCTTTTCCTTTAAAGCTATCATCTTAGGGTTTTTTTTAAATGGTGGGGTTTTTATAATCAAATTGATTTATGAAAAAAAAAATTCAACATTTTCTGCTAGTTTTTGAGATATTTGAGTTCAAAAACAAAAATCCCATGGGGAAACATGAACTTAAAAATACCCCACAAAAAACCCCACAAAAAACCCATGGGGTTTATTTTTCACCCCATGGGGGAAAAAACCCCACGAAAATCAATGTAGGTTTTTTAAACCCATATGTTGCTTATATTGTCATATGGGGTTTTTTCTCCCACGTTTCTTTATCATGGGGTTTTAAATCCCATGTATTGATATATTTACTGTAAGAAAATTCCTGAAAACTTGGGTTTTTTTCTTAGACTAATGGATCATTAGTAGCTTCTCTGTTTCTCATTCTATAAAAGTGTATAGTTATAACAAATATCTATTATTTTTCAAATTTTCAAGTATTCATTCTTCAAATTTTTGTTTATGTAAAAGAAGATTTATATGAAAACAGGTTTCTAAGGCAGTTGCCTCCCATAATGAAACATTCATCATAAAACTCTTCACAGATTATTTGATCGATGACAATTAATCTGAATATATTTAAAAAATGAAACAAGAAAATTTAATACCAACACAATAGCAACCAATTCACAGTGTCCAAAGAGGGTCTCTTTCCTTAACTAATGTATATTTATATATGTTAGGTTTATATGATGTCTAGTTTGTGATTTTTTTAAAAAATCTCCATTCCCCTTGCATTCACCACTAATAAGATTAAATTTATTTAATTCATGTGCAATGTATCTACATATTTAATTAATGGAACTCAATTCAGTTATATATCACAAAGTACAACTATTACAATCTTTTGATTCACCCAATTATTTAAAAATAATATATTTATGCCTCTTGGATCCACCACTTATCAGTTTAGATCATGACCACACATGACATATTATCTTAATGCTTAAAATCAATCAGCCATATCAAGGATATTAATGACTATGGCATAGTCATTAATATCCTTGATACACCACAAATATTTCTTTAAAAAATTAATATCCACTCCCCATGTATCCACCACTAATAAGTTAAGTTCTTGATCACACATGACATGTAAGATTAAAGTTTGAAATAAGTTAGCCATAATCATTATTATCCTTTTACCCACCACAAATATTTAAAAATAATATCCGCTCCCCTTAGATCCACCACTTTTAAATTAAGATCATGTTCAAACCTGACATAAAAGCTAAATGTTTGAAATAAATTAGCCATAATCATAAATCATTAATATCCTTTGATCATTCACAAATATTTAAAAAAGATAAATATCCACCCCCCTTAGATCCACCACTTATGAGTTTTGATCTTGATCACACATGACATATAAGTTTAATGTTTGAAATCAATTAGCCGGAATCAGTAATGTCCTTTTACCCATCAGAAATATTTAAAAATAATATCCGCTCCCCCTTAGATCCACCACTTTTAAATTAAGATCATGTTCACACATGACATAAAAGCTAAATGTTTGAAATAAATTAGACATGATCACAATTCATTTATAACCTTTGATCAAACACAAATAATTAAAAAAGATAAATATCTACTTCCCTTGGATCCACCACTTATAAGTTTAGATCTTTATCACACATGACATACATGACACATGACATATAAGCTATATGTTTGAAATCAATAAACCATAATCATTATTATCCTTTGACCCATTAAAAATATCTATCTACTCCCTTTACATCCACCACAACTCTTATGGCTTTCAAAACAATTAATATCCACTTGCCTTGGATCCACCACTTCTTAGTTAAGATCATGATTACACACAGAAATATTAACTAAACGTTGAAATAAATTTGCAAAAATCATTAGTATCCTTTGATCCACCACAAGTATTTAAAAATTCAATATCAACTCCCCTTGGATCCACCACTCATAACTTTAGACTATATACATGACTTATAAGCTAAATGTTTGAAATCAATTAGCCATAATCATAATTAAAAAAGATAAGACAAATATCTCATGTCGCTTTGTCTTAGGTAAATGAGAAAAGCAATAAACGAACGAAAATATTACAACCTACAGTATTCCCTTAGATCCGCCATCATGTCTTTAGATATTGATCACCAATCTGATTTCTTCTTCTTTTTTATCATTAGGTAAGGTATCTTTATTATTTTTATGGATGAATGAATATTATGAAAAATGAAATTAGTTGCATCTCTATGCTACTCTGTCTGAATTAAAAAAAAAAAGCTGAAATAACCACTTAATATCAGCCAAAAAAGCAGGTACAATAAATATGATTAAATTTACTACTAGTAATTTTTTAAAGTTTATTCCTGTCATCAACCAGCTCGACTGTTAAATCTACATTGGATAACGAATCAATTTAGGCTTTACATCTGTACATAGATCATGTACATTATAAATTATTAGTAATATATAATTGGAATTCATCGAAAATTCTTTGGTTTCTAATTAGAAAAAAAGAAGTTCTGAAATTATTAAAACTAAATTTTCATCCTGCAAGGTGCAGTCAGGCAATATTGATCTCATTCTGACAATATCACTTTTTTTCATTGAAATAGATCTACATGTATGTTAAACATGATATTTCTTTTTCTTATGATACTTAAACTTTCTGACTATAAACTAAATTATTGTAAGAAGACGTTTATTTTTACAGAAAGCATTTAAATGCATTATCAGGTCAAGGTCAGTTAATCCCTTTTGATGTGTTCTTTTGATTTTTGTCCCCTACCTTAGCGAATAAGAGAGGACATTAAATCTTAATATTCATCTGTCATCTGTTAAATGGTCGGCTTATCAATGTCACAAAAACTTAAACTTGGGTTATATCTTTTGAATGATATGAGATAGGGCTTTCAACATGTTCAAATTATACATGTATTACCTGTGCGAATTATTCCTTTCTTAATACAGATTACACTATCATGATTTTTTACCAATTTATCTTGACCTTGAAGTATGACATACTTTTCATAAATATTAATTCTTCCTTATGCTTTGATTTAGAAGAGATAGATTTTTCATATGTCTGTTGCAAGATATTTCTGAGCATGCTTTGATTTCTGACCCCTTGACCTTTGCCTTCATGTTTGACCTAATTAGAAAAAAAACTTTGGAGCTACAGTAACTCTTCAATAAGGTATTTCCATAAATATCGTATGATTCATAATGATTGGTACTCTGTTTTCAAAGTGATAATTTTTGGTTCACAGTTTTTTAAAAGGAAAATAGAAATTTCACATCTATATATCACTGCAGTTGTTAAGATCCACCCTTGTGTCACAAGGGTGGATCACAAGTTGTGAGCACCCCATAAAAGTACATGCAGGGATTAATTATTGAACTCATTCGCACAGACCTAATGTTATAGAATCCATAAATTAAGGCACAATGTGACATACCCTACTGATACATGGGACACCCTGACAGATATTCAACCTCCCTAAATTGACTGTTGAGTAAGACTAAGAAAACTAATAAAAGTTATATTAATTTTTGACCATGTATATTCCTCTAATATCTATCATGTAGAGCTTGATTCCGTTTTGCAAGAAATAACCACCAAATTCATAGCATGCTAATACTTACATCACTGACATGATGTAAACAAAACTAATTCCTTCAGACACTGACTGCAGAATTCCAATTGGACATTTTGTGATGTTAATGGAATAATTCACACACGCCAAATCAATCGGACTGATTTAAATACTTGCGTGAATTAATCCTTATTAAAATAAAGTTCTGAATTCCATCATTAGGTAGCTATTCCACCTAAAAATTAAACAGAAATCATTGATAATATAATGATCATCAATAGGTCCTAAAGTGCAGAACTTAGTTATAAATAGAAAGAATTTCATTGGTTATCCTTCCCATTGTTATTGAAATAACTTCAAATAACCTCTACCTGAAGTGGATGTTGGCTCCAAAGGGCAGTAACTCAATCTCATTATTGAAGGAGTAATTCTTATAATGAAAGATAACTCTTACTTCATACCTTCTATAGTCTTTTTCTCAAAATGTAGTAAATAATCTTCAGCTCTGATCTCTCTCTCTTAACTGAAACTCACAGTCATTCATCCAGTCTTTATCATCCCAGTACACAACCTAAAATATCGTTTGTTTAGAGATTATAAACCTGTTTTTATTAGCTCCTTAGTTTATTAAACAATTATACAATGTAAAATATAATTCATAGATGTTCTTATTTATAGCCATAAATAAGTAATTAAATATATATAAAATTTAGAAGTATGGCTGATACAGTTATAAATATTTTAAGTTTAATAGATATTACATATATTTCAAATGAACATTTAGGCAATACACCTTACACCAAAAACATTAACATAAACAATGTATGAACATTTTTAAACATGCACAAGACATAAACATACTTCCATTAATAATTACAACAGACAGTTATAAATGCATCATATGAAGCAGAAAACAGATCGACTGATGTATGTTCAAATTGTTGAAATAGTAAATTGAAAGAAAATGAAATATTGTGACTTTTTACTACTTGAAAGAATTCAATAATATCCATTTTTACAATTCTAATGAATTATTTTACATTCAACCTTTTCAGTCGTTGAAATTTTTTGACTTATTTCCACAATTCCTCGTATTTTTGATAATGAAAGCAAAGACTTTACTTTAATAAATGAGTAAAATGCTTCTCTTGTTAGACAATTATGGATATTTTTTTCTTAAATTCTGAATTGACTTATAAAAGTTCCCTTTTTTAAGTCATCTATGTACGTATATATACTTCAGTCTTCTATCTTTTTTGTGTGTTATATTGTGCATTTTTACCATAAATGCTGTGCAAAATGAAACACAAACAAAACAAAAATGAAGACTGACACACACAAAAAACAAAGACAATAAAATAAATATAAAAGATGAAGTAAATGAACTAAAAATAAAAGACAAAGACAGTGAACAGAAGAAAATTTTTAAAAAATGAAATAAAAATATGATATGTATTTATATAAAACGACTGAGTGTGACTACCTTGACCTCTTGTCCTGCACAAATATTGGAAAGCAAGATGGCAGATGAAGTCACAGAAGGATAGGGTGTTTAAAAAGCTCCGTAACAGTATTAAGTAGAAACTTGAGCAAAAAAATATATGTTTATGAAAATTTTTTGAAAAGTTTATTCTGGAAAAACCCAAATTGACTTAATTAATCTACACTAAGATGGTCAAATATATAATATAAATTGCCATGTAAAGGCCGGATTAAATATATATATATATATATAAATATATATAAATTTTAATAAGTTCATAAATAGTATATATTCAGAAAAATTCGCCCCCCCCCCAAAAAAAAAAAAAAATTTGTCTTGATCAAGTATGAAGTCAATTAGTATATTGATGATTTCATGGATTTGAATACAAAATTTGTATAAATCCCCTTATCAGAGGTGAACATTGCAGACTTATTCCTGTGGTGAAACAGCTGATAATGACATATTTCAGATAAAATTATAAAGTACTTAAAATTAATTCAATTGGGAGCAGAACTAGCTTAACTAAATATCAAAGGAGAAGAACTGGTACAATAAATCTTATGACAGCTAGTGCAAAGATTTCAGTATAGTGTGGAAAAACCCACGCTGACTGAATCCTCACTATAAAAGGTGTCCAAAATAAAAATGTTTTGCAAAATTAAAAATGTTTGAAATTTAAAAAAAAAATTTTGAGAAAGTTGTTCAATGTTATGCAAGTCTTCAGGTAATAAGTGGATGTGGACATTCAGATTCAGTATAGTGCGGAAAAACCCGCGCTGACTGATTCTGCCTTAAACTTTACATAAGCTGCAGTTCAAATACAAAATTATTGCATGGGTATATAAAAATTTACATCAAATTTTAATAAGTTTTACAAATTTGAAGGAAATAGTCTGAAAACCCACCATTTTCTGTGTGTAAAAAACATAATGAGAATAAAAAATAATTTTAATATTATATATTATATTTATGAGGCAACTGGCTGATCAGTCAAAGAATGTAAAAATAGAAGGTGTGTTTGTGAAACACCATGCGCCTGGCAGCAACAAAGTTATGGCTAAGATTTAAGTTGACAACAGACAAACAAACAGATAAACAAACAAACAGACAGGACAAAAACAATATACACCATGGATCTATTGATTTTAATGCATAAAAATTAATATGTTTCACGGAAAAGTGCTGAGAAAACCGTTTTTACTTATTATTTGAATTTTGAAATCTATAGCAAATTAAAAATGATGTGAACTGTAGGTGCTTGTCCCTATCAATCATTCTCAAAACAAGTCTTTCCAATAAAATAAAAAAAAAATAAATATGGGATCTGCCTTTCGGACCTAATCTGAACCAATCCGGCTTCCGTGGCGGTACCAGGGACTTAAGTCCCCGCCGGCACAGCTCCAGACTTTAGACCTACTTGGCAGATGGGAATTTTAAATAAATATTGATATTTCTTCTCTATAAAAAAAGGGAAAATGTAATGACTGAGTAACTTTATGTATAAACAAATTTTTTTCCCGATTGTAACAAATACACTAGGTACTGTTCCATCACACATCAAGGACAAACTTCAGGTTAACAAAGTTCTTTACAACAAACACACTAGGTACTTCTCATTTCATATCTACTAATATGCATTGGTATCTAAGGCTGGATTCAAGAAAATCTTATTTCCCTAAAACTGTATTAATATTTTTTTTCTTTTATAAGGTACAAATGTCAACTTGTATAAGACCTTTTCTAAGACTTCCAAAAACATTGAATCTTATAAAGATGAATAAATGAAAACTGTTGCATTAAAAAAATCATTTTCAAGCTTCATTTTAATGCATTTCAAATTAAATATTAATTTTTGAAGTTTTCAGGTTCCTTCAAGAAAGGGTGTATGTTTGGTTAGGCACTTTCAAACACAGGGTGTTCCAATAAATCTGACCTAAATTAAGAAAAATATTAATGCATAAATTAATAAATTATTTTAAAAAGCCATCAGTTTATGTAAAGTAATTACAACTTTTGATAAAATATCTTAAAAAAAAAAATAATGAAAAAGAAAAGAAAAAATGATTCAATTTTCAATATGGCTATTGTTAGGATAAATGTGCACTATGCCCAATGATGTCATTCTTCTTTCTATAAAATAAAAATTATTTGAAACTTATGCCAGCATGTATGTGGTAAGTTATATAACTAAAGGTAGAGTGGAAAAACAATTTCTAATACCTCTGTGTAAAGGACGATGATGCAAAACAGATGTATTTTGATTTTTTTTTAAGAATAATGAAAATAAACAAAAACATATCCTTCAACATAGCTTTCATGAAGTAAGTAAAAAAAAAATAATTAAATTATTATCTAATTTAAAGTCTTAAAATAGTAATTAAGATTTTTCAGCAAACAATTTCATTTCAGACATCTCAGTATGACTTCTTTGAAATGTTAGGTACAGATCTGGACTAATGACCTACTTGGCAAATGGTATACATGTAAATAGTTATTTATTACAAAATGAAATGGGAACTCAGATGTAAAATTACTGTTTCATTAAACCCAGCAGTCTCTTTTTGCTTGTTCCGATATCTTTTTGAGCCAACATTTTGATAATAAGGTGTCAGGGTGAATGCCATCTTTATAGAGTTTGAAATTATAGTATCTCTTTACTTTCAATTTTCTACTTTTCCCACAACGATATTTATCAGTAGTACTTAAATCACAAGAAAACTGGGGGGAATATACTTCATTGCTTTTATTTAATTCTCTAATTCTATTATTTAAGGTGTAAATTTGTTGTTCTAATTTGTCATCATCAAATTCAAAAATACTGGGGTTTTTGTGTCCTTTGCTCTTATTCCATTCTTTAACAGAATATATAGGGGTTTCTAAAAAAGTAACTTTACAGCTAGGATATTTCTGAAGAATTCCTTCAATTTCTTTACAGTTCATAATAATGTTATCAATTTCATCATCATTATCGGATGCAAGTGTAATATACTGCTTATTTTTTGAAGTTAAGTTACATGTGCCTAACCAAACATACAACCAGATGTTTCCATAACGTCTAATTTTTTCCATTATGTTACTTTTAAGCCACTCTGTGCTGTCTTCAATCTTTGCACCACTACGTGCCCACCACAGAATTTCTTTTTCTGTACTATTCATAACATGCCTTTTCAGCCAGTTGCCTTTACTATCTGATAGTACAACAGGAACATAGCTTTTCTGACCTGATGGTGGTTGTGTAGGTTTAGAAATAAATTTTCGAAGCTTGTTTTCAGACATAATGAATTTCAAAGAATTATCAATTACTATTTTTGCAAAGAGTAGCAGTGGTCCAGCAGTAATGAAGGATGGGTAGTGTCTGTGTCTGTGAAGGTTAAAAATTCACTAAAATGTTGAGTAACAGTGATCCAGTTTGGCAGTATCTAGAATAAAATTAATAGAAGATAAATAAATAAATATCATCTTTTAATATTCAAAAAGAAGAACAAATTATGCTAAAAGGCAAAAATACTGTAAATAATAGTTTTTAAATGGCATACGTATGCAATAAAAATTACCTTTTATAAAGAGATTTCCTTCTTGTATGTCAATATTAATTTCTCTCTCTGTTAACTCAAACTCACAGCCATTCTTCCTTTCTTTATCATCCCAGTACACAACCTAAAATATTTGTTTAGAGAATTATCATCCTGTTCTTATCAGCTCCTTAGTTTCTGAAACAATTATACAATGTTAAATATAATGCATAGATGTTCTTATTAGCCATAAATAAGTGATGAAATAAATATCAAATTTAGAAGTATGGCTAATACAGTTATAAATATTATAAATTAAATATATCTTACATAAATTTCAAATGAACATTTTGGCAATACACTTTACACCAAAAACATTAATATAAACAATGCATAAACATTTAAAAACATGCACCAAAAATAAACATACTACCATTAATAATTAGACAGTGATGAATGTATTATATGAAGAAGAAAAAAGATGACTGATGTATATTCAAATTGTTGAATAAAATGGTGAAATAGTAAATTTAAAGAAGACAAAATTTTGTCACTTTTAACAACTTGAAAAGAATTCAATATCCATTTTTACAATTCTAATAACTAATTATTTTCTCTTTAACCGCTGAACCAATGGCAACCATTTTTGGCATATAGCATCTGTGGCCCCCCGCCCCCCTGCGGCCTATGGGGTGGAAGAAAAACCATCGGAATTAATGCAATTTTTAAATAATCTTCTTCTTCATGGTTGGACAACAGTCACACTTTTGGCACTAATGTAATAATTACAGAGCCCTTTAGCAAAATTAAGTGCTAAATAGACAGCGATTCTGGAGGAAGGGTGAAGCTTTTGGTAGTCATCATATGATAAAAATGCATTATTTCTTTGAAAATCTTCTTCTTTGCCTATGAGCTGTATTTTACTAATTTACTTTTATAAATCCTTTATATTGTTGAATTTTACTGTTTTATTATTCTCAGGTGATCATTAAGGTCATTTGGCCTCTTGTAAATTGCATTAGAGGATATGGTTTAAAAATTTGTTAAGTGCCATGCAATTCTGTGAAACAGTGTTAAATTATCATTATTAAAGATAAAATACTTATATCTGATATTCAATTACTTTGTAAACTCCTTTATCAAAACTCTTTATTTGGCCCTCCCAATCTCTGTTTTCCCCACTCTCGACCGTCCATGTATGTACAATTTCTTTTCCTACTAAATCACTTGCTTTGACATTGGACTGTTGTGCATTTTTCCGTAAATTTATTAAATGTAAAAGATTTTCTTGTAACTTGTTCAAGTCAAACTGTTTTCCTTTTGAGGAGAATTGCAGTAATTCTCTATGCTCCTTGTCGATTTTGAAAACTTTTTTGTAAATATTAATTTGTTTTTTTAAAGCCTCCATTTTTTCTTTCTTTGTTCTCATCTTTTCTAACGCCTCCCTTATCTTTGCCTCGCACTCCCATAGTCCTACCCTTCTCATATCCTCAATTGCATTATCCAATTGTTTTGACTGGTTCTCTTTCTTTCTTTGCACTTCCTTTTCTTTCTCCTCTAGAATTTTGGTTTGTTTTATAAAAAGTTCTTCTTGCTTATCCTTGTCTTTTTGCATAAACAGCCTGTTCTCTGTGCGAGCATTATTTATTATTTCTTCTTGCTTACTTAAATCTTTGTCTTTTAACCATTCGTCTGTTTTATTATTTGTATATAAAATGCAACTTTCGATAGTGTTTAAAGATGATGTGGACGATGCTTTTAATTTGAAATCTAACTGGCCCATCAGTCTTTCAATGCAAATGTTATTTGTATCACAGGACTCGCATTCTGGTAAATCAGTGGTAGTTATATTAAAATACTTGCCGCCACTTAAAAATTCACTAAAAAGTTTACTACCTTTGTTTTTTAAAACAGTACAAATACGCTTTATAAAAACACATGTTAGATCGTCATTTAATGAAGTCTTCAGTAAAAATTCAAAAACCTCATCATAAAAATATGGACCATAAAAAAGTGAAACTTCATTATTCAACGCCAACTTTGGATTTTCAATAAACAAATCCAAAACATATAAAAATCTCTGAAATACAGAGCCCATATCTAAAATGTTTCCAACTTCATTTGTTTTTAAAAAATATGGTTCTGTTATAATTTTGCATAAAATGCCAAGTGATCTTAAAAGAGTTAAAAATGTTTTGTTCTGCAAACATGACATAATAAAATTCTGAATAAGAGTATAAGAAGTTTTCAAAGAATAAAAATATTGTAAAATAAGTTTGTGCATAAAAAAAGTACCAGCAGCATTGTAAAACATTACATTAAAACGATTCCCTCTAAAATTGACAATGGGAATCTCTCCAACACCATGATTTTTCAAATATACTTGAACCTTATGAGGCTCACCTACCCCATCTTTGAAAAATATTTTTGAAAAAGATCTCAAAAGATTCAAAGTAAAAGGCTCTTTTGATGAATTGTTAAAACCAGGAAATTTAAAACACAATTCTTGTTCAATATTAAAAATTTCGTCAATGCAGACATCTGAAAAATTTAAAAGGGGGTGAGTAGAACATTTAAAAGAATGGACATTGTGGTGTATGTCTTTACTTAAAATGTCATTAACTTTCTGTTCAGTGGAACATCGGTCTGTCATAAAACATGACACATTGTTTAAAATAGTATCACAGTCATCATCTTTCTCAGCAATATCTGATAAAATATCTTTCGTTACTTCTACATATGTCTCCCCCTTCCCATCACATACTTCTCTTAACCCTGCAGATAAAATTTTTTCCCCAGTATTAAATTGTAATCCATAAAAATGTTTTCCTTTCTTGGTAGTGGCATCTCTATGCATAGTAATATTTTTAGTGTTTGTAAGTTCCTCATTTAAATGACTTCTACTGACAACCCCCATTTCACTTGTAAGAATTCCTGCAGTACTTTTTGATGGAAGACTTTCAACATGAATATTAAAAATATCTAAAACAGCTTGAATAATTGGTGCAATATGTACCAAACCTATGTTCCTACTTCTAAAAATATAATATAAGTTTCTTAATTTAAAATTGTAAGGTTTCCCTTTACTGTTTTCTCTAAAATCAATATTTTTTTTTATATGTACAAATTCTTCATTATCAACATCACAATTGTTTTCCTTCTCTGACACTAAAAAATCAATCTCTTTTTTTAAATCAGCAATAACTGTTTTCATAGTATTACACTGCACACTTTTGTCATTTTTTTTTACATTTTCTTTTGTCATTTTTTTAATAACATTTTCTAATTTTGTTATTTTTTCATCTTTTTTTTTCAATTTTCTGTTTGTGTTTCTAATATTAAAACTTCTAATTTTGTCTTTGAGAGCTGCATTCTCCCTCCTCAGGTGTTCAATTGAAATATTCTTTTCAGATATAATTTTTGATTTCTCATTCACTTCTTCGCTTTCCCGAATTCCTTTCCGTTCTTCTTTTTCAAATTTCTGGCTGTCTGTCTCCTCTCCACTCCCATTACTTTTTATTAAATCTTGTTTGGAATGTGGCAGTTCGAATATATTGCTTAAGTATGAATTTAATTTGTCTTTATTGGTAAATTTCTTTAACCTATCGATTTCTTTTCTCATGCGTGTAACTTTATACAATAAACTAACTCGGTTAACCTTTGTAAATTCGACTTTTAATTTTTCGCATATTTCGTGATGTAGACATTTCATATAGTCTGGCCGGTTTTTATGCTTTAAGTAGATTTCATGGACATCTAAGTATGTGAGAACCATGATTATGTGCACAAGTGATTGTTAACTGAATTTTTACCATAAATGCTGTGCAAATTGAAACACAAACCAAAAAAAATGAAGATTGACACACACAAAAAACAAAGACAAACTAAATATAAAAGAAGAAGAAAATTGAAATAAAAATAAAAGACGAATACATTGAACGAAAGAAAATAAAAAATATGAAATAAAAATATGATACGTATATAAAAGCAGTAAATGCTTTTTTGACAAAACATGTATTTACCTTCTATGGAAATTTCAGTCACTGTGTCACTCTGTAATTTCACGATGTGTCACTGTAATTTCTAACTCCTAAAATTAGAAAAAAAATATTTATAATAACTTAATTTCAGAAGTTCATTGTCCAATTGCCTTCTTAACATCCATATGTATGTAAAAATACATGTTGTTGTGATTAGTTGAAAAAAGAAATAGACTATATCAAGGCAGGTAATTCGATTTAAAGAAACATTCTGTGTTGACCAATCTTCCTATTCTTTAAAAAATACGTGGGAAAATGTGCATTGCTACAGAAAATATTTTACAGTTCAATAAAGATTAATAGCATTAAAAAATTCATTTAAAGTGTTTACATCTGTGATATTTCTTCATGATATCAAGGAATCAAAGAAAATACCAACGCAGCGACCTTCTCGTGCAAATATACTTTACTTGTTTTTCCTCGATAAAAAATAAATGAAATGGTTTTAATATCTTTTTGACAAAGCACAAACTATATCCAAACACAAAAATACCTTACACATCACTGTCATCAACAAAAAAGTCCATCAAATACTACTTACCACGATTTAACTGTAGGATCCAATATCCTTCCACAAATCGCATGCAGCAATGGCTACCCAGTGCTTCCGGTTGTTACTATTTTTAGATCAAAATGGCGTGAACTGGAATAGCTACATTAGGCCAGACACTGAGCATGCTGAGACAGGTGGTTTTCTTCATTTCCGCTCTAATGTAGTGCGACTAAAATGGGTACCGAAACTTGGGCCGAGCCGGCCGGGAATTTCGAAACTGAAAACCGTGTTTTTGACAATAACGGAATAAATACATTCTTTTTTCATGAAATTTACTGACATAGTTTATTACTATAAGATTTGCCTTCACTGAAAATTTTAAATTAAAATGTTGTGTTTATCCATCATTATCTCCGCTTGTCCTTTTCAAGGTGACTAAAATGGGTAGCGAGCCCGGTTTACTCATTTTATCGATTTACACTTAATTTTGGTAATATATTTTCAATTATTTCCGTTAAACTATTTAAAACATCTTATATTTGTAGTAATATATACCGATTATTAATTAAGCTTAGTGTTTACTAAAGTGCCGAATACACGATAACCCACCTCCAGTAGATTTATATATATTTTGTCATTGTTGACTTTTCCATTCATTTATTCATTTATTTATTTATTTATCAACACATGATTAATCTACAGTTACAAGCATATATAACATTAAATTAGGCCTAATATGTACGATTGCGTAAAGTCCCTTGCTCCGCCCCTTTATCAAGCACATATATGCAATGATCGAGATATTTTGTTCACACCCGTTTCTGTCTCAAAAAAAGTATACCCCTTACTCTTGTCGGTCTGTTGTAAAAAAAAAAAAATAATTGTATTTTTTATACGAGGAAAATGGACTCTCAGGGCAATCTTCGGACTTATTTGATTGTAAATGCATGATAGGAATATCAAAGTTTAAATCATTAATCAAAAGTAAAATTCTTTCGACCCTACCAACCCCCATTAATCTTTATTTTATAAATGTTATTCTATATAAATAATATTTTATCTCATTTTACAAATCCATGGAATTCGCGTATTTATGGTACTAGGTATGGGGGAGGGGGGGGGGGGGCACATGATTGTTTAATAACTTCAGCAATGTTCAGCGCGTAGAGCATGGTCGACCCACTCTGTACCAGGGATGGGGTAATCGTAATCAGTAATCGTAATCAGCTGTAATCGATTACAGTTTGTCAAGTAATCATGAGTAATCAGTAATCACCCATTTTTCTGATTACAAGTAATCGTAATTTAATCAATTACTCTGAAAAAAGTCCTGTAATCATGATTACTTTTTTGATTACTTTATGATTACAATTATTAAAACAAAGTTCATAAAATCATTATTTTTGATGATTTTCAATGAATATTTTTCAGTGTAAAAATAGTTTATCAAAAAAAATTATCAAGCTTTATTTAATTAAATATCTTCTTCTAATGCCTCCAGAAATGCTTGTAATCAGGTCTATTGTCCAGGCAAAGAGTAAATTCTATCAGTTCCTTGCTATATTGAGTAGTCAGTTCAAAATACTTTAGGAGCTTAGCAATTTGCTATTTTTGACAAGATATATGTATAAATTGATAGAAAATTACAACAGGATCATTTTCAAGCTTGAATTATTTTTGTTTCAATTAATAAACATGCATGTAATGAAACAATTTGTATTCCCTGTAAGTCTTTGAAAAGAAAATTTTTTTCATAGCAAATGTTCCTTTATTGAGGCGTATTCTAAAATTCACTTTGTTTGATTTACAATGTACATAAAAAGATATGTGAATTAATTAGTCATAAAACACAGGTATACTAAAGTTAGGTCAGCTTGGGTAATAGTAATTATTGAACTATCCATGCTTTTCCAGTCAATGTGTTAATTCTAGTAAAAACATCTACCAGGTAATAATTGGCAGTTTAATTGAAAAATCCATCACTCGTCAAGAATGTCAATTACTTGTGTAACAGTTCCCTATCGAATCCCTTTATCCCTACCTATCATTATGTCCAGTTTGATTTATTAAAAAAACTTTGATAAATTCTTTTTTCTTAGAACTTTCTCAATAGTATAACAAGATATTTACTTGTATTAAAATTAGAAATCAGGTTATTTAAGATAAATATCATGTGTCTAAATAAAGACATATACAACCAAACTGAAATCTACCTTGAAAATATTGATAATATTTAAACTAGGAAGAAAAAAACATGACGTTGTCATTGAATATTAAACTAAAAATTAATAAAACTTAATGTAATCTAAAGTAATCATAAGTAATCATGATTACATGAAGGAAAAGTAATCAGATGTAATTGATTACTTTTAAAAATGTCTGTAATCAGCCTGTAATCGATTACTTTTAAAATCCAAAGTAATTGTAATTTAATCAATTACTTTTGAAAGTAATCGACCCCATCCCTGCTCTGTACACACTAGATAGAAAATATATTGTAAGATTACCCCCAGGGCTGTATTCCGATGGGGTACAATGTAACCTAGACGTACATCACACGTGTATATATACAAGGATTCGGTTCCACACCTAAGTAGTGACACCTGTCATTTCCTGTTTATATTGCATAATAGTCGTCCAGTTCCATTTTAGAGCAGTCTACATGTACTTTCAAGAATGTTATACTTTCTGGTTTTAAAAAAATGGTTCAATTTTTCTATTTCAACCTAGGAATAATAAAAAAAAGATTGTACGCTTTTTTTTTAATTCAAAGTTTTCAATTATGTTCTTATTAGGGATTTTGAAGAAATTAAATCATATTTCACATCGTTTTTTTCTATTAGGTTTTCAAACTCAGGACATATAAAGTTATTTATAAAAAGTGTCAGTTTGTTCAGCATTAAAAATGTTAGTTTGTTCAGAAGTAAAACGCAACTAGTGATGGGACTGGATTATCGAGATCTGGGGTGTGTAAATATTGGTTTCTCGGAAGTTAGCAAAAGGGGGTGGGTAGGTTTAACTCCAGAATCTAGTTGCTGTATTATTATTATTATTCAAACATAATGTAAGATTATGAAAATAGATATAACCAACAAGGTTGATAAAATTTTCATGGTATCAAACTCGGATTAAAAAAAAAAACAAATTCACGCTCTGTTTATTTTACGACACCCCTGCGCAAAAATATGAATGGTTCTGTCCAAACCTAAAGCGTTTCGCTATCATCAAGGTCAATATATCGAAGTAAGGTGTTTTGTAACGTTTACGAAAAAATTAAAGGCTGTATTAATCAGTAAATAAATGATTAATGAAATAATAGTTTTGATTCTTCCTTTAAAAATGTCTCATATCATATATACTAATCTAGTCTTCTTACTACTCAGGACAATATTTTAAAAACGATCCGCTTTATATAGTTATGTCCCTTTCTAAGATCGAAGATAAAGATTTAAAATACATATGGTCATTTCATTAACCTGAAATTTTTTTCCATCTAAACAATAAAAGCTAGTGTATTTTCATTTAACAATAGCTTTGACATTAACGTTTTATTTTGAAAGTTTAAGAAAGAAAAACGACAAATTATGAAATTTTGATTTAAATTCTTCATAAGTATCAAAATCTGTCTCCGGAGAAGACTTGGTATATAAACAATGTAAGTAACGGGGAAGTATGGATGGTAACTATTCTTAATTTCATGTTACACTCTCAACTTGTATAAAGACAATTATCCAAATAAAATAAAGAAATGGTACATTTATAAGATGTAAAGTAAATATGAAGAGAAAGTGTAGAGGGATTCAACCATCTTACACATATTCAAGTGAGTTTTACTACATATATATATTTAATCTGCACAACCTTAAACATGTACATTAATAACACCAAATATAGAGTATTATCGGAAAACTTAAATAATATTTTTCCTACATTTCATCGTTATTTGGTAAACCAAAAAAACTTAAAATTTCTAAGGCCTGATTATTTTAGAATGCTTTACACTTAAATGCTTAATCTATTCCAAACTTCCCCTCAAGTGTTGATATGCACCTAACAGAAATTTTTGTTATTGTTTTATATCCCTATCTCTCTTTCTCTTTCTCTCTCTCTCTGCATGGTTTTTTATTCCACTTATCCTGTCAACAACTAAAATTGAAATTCTCTGGGGAAAAAAAATTATGAAAAAAAACCTTACTGCGGGTGCAATAATTTTATACAGTCGAGAGATAGAGAGGGGGTTGGGGAAGCCATGTATTATTTAATGACCACTTAGTACTGGCATGCAATGTACCTAATTATCAAATTATGCTGATTTTAATTGGAGTGAAAAACAGTCTTAATTAAAACCCTTTGATTAGTGTTGTCATAAAAGGGATGAATTGCAGATTGATTTTCAATTTATTAATTCTGAAAATCTGTATAAATTTGTAAAAGATCAATTAAATTGAAATCAGTGAATTATCCCTATTTCACACCTTTGAAAATATATTGGAAAATTTTGCCCGAAGGAATGTTCTCACACCTTTCAGAGTTTCAGTCTATATGATGATTTACCCGGTATATACATATATTCAAGAATTCATTTCCACACAGACTGATCATTACACAAACCATTTCCTGTTTACTATATCCCTTTGTGTATACATAGCTGGTTTCAGAGTAACTAGCTACTCTAATTTTTTTTTTTAAGTTTTCCTAGTAAAAAGCACATTTCAAAGTGTTCATTGATGAAAATCCAAAAAAAAAAAAAAAAAAAAAAAAAATGAAAAATTAACTTTTTTTTGTAACTTTACTAATTGATAATTATTGTGTTATTGCCATGGAAAACGGTCATTGACATATTGATAAATTTCCAAATACTTGGATGTAAGCTGAGACATTGTAACTGTTATTTATGTCTCTGATGTAAGGCTTCATAATGTTCGAATGACCTTGAAATGTTATACATACATGTATACTGTACATGTACAACTGATTTATGTATATACGTTAAACCTATGAACTGTATGGTTCTTGGTAATAAACAATACAATGGTTTGCTCATTCAAAATCATTTGCAACTTATTTTCATAAATAAGAATTCATACATGTATTACTCAACTTCTTCATATATTTCTTATTAAACAGATTAAAATGTACTTCATGGAATACTTTTCCAACATTTCTTTTTAATTTTACCAAATTAATTTGTGAATGCCTATATATAACATATGACCTTTTCTATTAAAATGTTCTTATTGGTGCAGATTTTAACAACCTAAAACAGAGTTGAGACTTAAAATTATCAATTGTAAGAGGACTTAAAATTATAAATTGTAAGAGCTAGGACTTAAATTTACATAGGGAGAATCAATCATCATGTTATACTCAGTCATTCATACAAGTGTGTTCTCTTAACTGGCCATAACTTTTTCATATTTCAATAAAAATTTGGCAAGTATGGTTTTATTTTTCTTGTAAAAGTATGGTCTTTCTTAATCTAAAATGATAAATTGTAAAACTGAAAGACAACATAAATTTACATAGGAAGAATCCATCATCTTGTTATACATATAGTCAATCGTACTAGTGTGTTCTCTTAACTAGCCATAACTTTTTCATATTTCAATAAAAATTTGGCAAGTATGGTTTTATTTTTCTTGTAAATGTATGGTCTAGCTTTCTTAATCCTAAGTGATTAAATTGTAAAACTAAAAGAGAACATAAATTTATATAGGGAGAATCCATCATCATCTAATACACAGTCAGTTGTACTAGTGTGTTCTCTTAACTGGCCATAACTTTTTCATATTTCAATGAAATTTGGCAAGTATTGGTTTAATTTTTCTTGCGATGGCATAAACTTTCTAAATCTTACATGATAAGTTGTAAAAGAACTGAAATTTACATAGGGAGAATCCATCATCATGTCATATTCAGACAGTTGTACTAGTGTGTTCATATTTCAATGCAATTTGGCAAGTATGGTTTTATTTTTTTTGTAAATGTATGGCCATTCTTAATCCTTAGTGATTAAATTGTAAAACTAAAAGAGAACCTAAATTTATATAGGGAGAATCCATCATCTTGTCATACACAGTCTGTCGTACTAGTGTGTTCTCTTAACTAGCCATAACTTTTTCATATTTCAATGAAATTTGGCAAGTATGGTTTTATTTTTCTTGTAAATGTATGGTCTTTCTTAATCCTAAGTGATTAAATTGTAAAACTAAAAGAGAACATAAATTTATATAGGGAGAATCCATCATCTTGTAATACACAGTCTGTCGTACTAGTGTGTTCTCTTAACTAGCCATAACTTTTTCATATTTCAATGAAATTTGGCAAGTATGGTTTTATTTTTCTTGTAAATGTATGGTCTTTCTTAATCCTAAGTGATTAAATTGTAAAACTAAAAGAGAACATAAATTTATATAGGGAGAATCCATCATCTTGTCATACACAGTCTGTCGTACTAGTGTGTTCTCTTAACTAGCCATAACTTTTTCATATTTCAATGAAATTTGGCAAGTATGGTTTTATTTTTCTTGTAAAAGTTTGTTTTTTCTTAATCCTAAGTGATTAAATTGTAAAACTAAAAGAGAACCTAAATTTATATAGGGAGAATCCATCATCTTGTAATACACAGTCTGTCGTACTAGTGTGTTCTCTTAACTATATAGCCATAACTTTTTCATATTTCAATGAAATTTGGCAAGTATGGTTTTATTTTTCTTGTAAATGTATGGTCTTTCTTAATCCTAAGTGATTAAATTGTAAAACTAAAAGAGAACATAAATTTGTATAGGGAGAATCCATCATCTTGTAATACACAGTCTGTCGTACTAGTGTGTTCTCTTAACTAGCCATAACTTTTTCATATTTCAATGAAATTTGGCAAGTATGGTTTTATTTTTCTTGTAAATGTATGGTCTTTCTTAATCCTAAGTGATTAAATTGTAAAACTAAAAGAGAACATAAATTTATATAGGGAGAATCCATCATCTTGTAATACACAGTCTGTCGTATTAGTGTGTTCTCATAACTAGCCATAACTTTTTCATATTTCAATGAAATTTGGCAAGTATGGTTTTATTTTTCTTGTAAATGTATGGTCTTTCTTAATCCTAAGTGATTAAATTGTAAAACTAAAAGAGAACATAAATTTATATAGGGAGAATCCATCATCTTGTCATACACAGTCTGTCGTACTAGTGTGTTCTCTTAATTAGCCATAACTTTTTCATATTTCAATGAAATTTGGCAAGTATGGTTTTATTTTTCTTGTAAAAGTTTGTTTTTTCTTAATCCTAAGTGATTAAATTGTAAAACTAAAAGAGAACCTAAATTTATATAGGGAGAATCCATCATCTTGTAATACACAGTCTGTCGTACTAGTGTGTTCTCTTAACTAGCCATAACTTTTTCATATTTCAATGAAATTTGGCAAGTATGGTTTTATTTTTCTTGTAAATGTATGGTCTTTCTTAATCCTAAGTGATTAAATTGTAAAACTAAAAGAGAACATAAATTTGTATAGGGAGAATCCATCATCTTGTAATACACAGTCTGTCGTACTAGTGTGTTCTCTTAACTAGCCATAACTTTTTCATATTTCAATGAAATTTGGCAAGTATGGTTTTATTTTTCTTGTAAATGTATGGTCTTTCTTAATCCTAAGTGATTAAATTGTAAAACTAAAAGAGAACATAAATTTATATAGGGAGAATCCATCATCTTGTAATACACAGTCTGTCGTACTAGTGTGTTCTCTTAACTAGCCATAACTTTTTCATATTTCAATGAAATTTGGCAAGTATGGTTTTATTTTTCTTGTAAATGTATGGTCTTTCTTAATCCTAAGTGATTAAATTGTAAAACTAAAAGAGAACATAAATTTGTATAGGGAGAATCCATCATCTTGTAATACACAGTCTGTCGTACTAGTGTGTTCTCTTAACTAGCCATAACTTTTTCATATTTCAATGAAATTTGGCAAGTATGGTTTTATTTTTCTTGTAAATGTATGGTCTTTCTTAATCCTAAGTGATTAAATTGTAAAACTAAAAGAGAACATAAATTTATATAGGGAGAATCCATCATCTTGTAATACACAGTCTGTCGTACTAGTGTGTTCTCTTAACTAGCCATAACTTTTTCATATTTCAATGAAATTTGGCAAGTATGGTTTTATTTTTCTTGTAAATGTATGGTCTTTCTTAATCCTAAGTGATTAAATTGTAAAACTAAAAGAGAACATAAATTTATATAGGGAGAATCCATCATCTTGTAATACACAGTCTGTCGTACTAGTGTGTTCTCTTAACTAGCCATAACTTTTTCATATTTCAATGAAATTTGGCAAGTATCCATGGTTTTATTTTTCTTGTAAATGTATGGTCTTTCTTAATCCTAAGTGATTAAATTGTAAAACTAAAAGAGAACATAAATTTATATAGGGAGAATCCATCATCTTGTAATACACAGTCTGTCGTACTAGTGTGTTCTCTTAACTAGCCATAACTTTTTCATATTTCAATGAAATTTGGCAAGTATTGGTTTAATTTTTCTTGCGATGGCATAAACTTTCTAAATCTTACATGATAAGTTGTAAAAGAACTGAAATTTACATAGGGAGAATCCATCATCATGTCATATTCAGACAGTTGTACTAGTGTGTTCATATTTCAATGCAATTTGGCAAGTATGGTTTTATTTTTTTTGTAAATGTATGGCCATTCTTAATCCTTAGTGATTAAATTGTAAAACTAAAAGAGAACCTAAATTTATATAGGGAGAATCCATCATCTTGTCATACACAGTCTGTCGTACTAGTGTGTTCTCTTAACTAGCCATAACTTTTTCATATTTCAATGAAATTTGGCAAGTATGGTTTTATTTTTCTTGTAAAAGTTTGTTTTTTCTTAATCCTAAGTGATTAAATTGTAAAACTAAAAGAGAACCTAAATTTATATAGGGAGAATCCATCATCTTGTAATACACAGTCTGTCGTACTAGTGTGTTCTCTTAACTAGCCATAACTTTTTCATATTTCAATGAAATTTGGCAAGTATGGTTTTATTTTTCTTGTAAATGTATGGTCTTTCTTAATCCTAAGTGATTAAATTGTAAAACTAAAAGAGAACATAAATTTGTATAGGGAGAATCCATCATCTTGTAATACACAGTCTGTCGTACTAGTGTGTTCTCTTAACTAGCCATAACTTTTTCATATTTCAATGAAATTTGGCAAGTATGGTTTTATTTTTCTTGTAAATGTATGGTCTTTCTTAATCCTTAGTGATTAAATTGTAAAACTAAAAGAGAACATTAATTTATATAGGGAGATTCCATCATCATGTTATACACAGTCAGTCGTACTAGTGTGTTCTCTTAACTGGCCATAACTTTTTCATATTTCAATGAAATTTGGCAAGTATGGTTTTATTTTTCCTGTAAAAGTATGGTCTTTCCTAATCTAAAATGATAAATTATAAATTTCTTGTATTGAGCAATTCTAACTTTTTCAAAGTATTTGTTTTATATTTTTTTGAAACATTTAAGGAAATGAGAGACTGTTTTCTACTCAAGGCTATAAATCTTAAAAATTTAAATAAATTATTGAAAACGGAGGAGCTTTATAGCTGCTTTATACATGTTATAGACATAATTTATATTCAAAAATAAATATTAGATTTTATATAGTCAGTCCGTACCTGTATGCGTATTGAATGAATTTATTAGAGTCCTTGCATGATCATGCTGACCAGTGAAACCTTGAGGGCTTTAGGTCTTTTCTTTCATTTTATTTCATGTAAATTTGCTTGGTGTGGTACATGTATTTTTTTTCCATAACACCTTCCAAACGCTACCAGTTCGTCTTCTTTCATCTCTTTTTTATGATTTAAATTTATTAATTCCTTTGAAAAAGCTATAAAAGTGTTATATTGCATGAAAGAAGACGAACTGGTTCTTTTAATCACTTTAAAGAAAGCATTTTTCTGGTTTAGGATTGAGAAGCTACTGCATTTACATATTATTTAGAATGGAATACAATGGGATTTATTCCCAAATCAGGGCCAGTGGGCATAAACATCTATAAGTATAATATACTTAACTTTTGTCAGTGTAGCTGAAAAACAAAATCCGGATAAATATAACAGTTTAGTCTTTGAATTTTACGCTATTTGTCAGAGTCACCCATATGTTTCTTAGAGTACGACTTATACATAGGGAAAGAAAAAGATGTGGGTGACAATGGTGCCAAAATGAGGAATTAGAAGTATCACAAGTCATGATTTGATTTGGTCTCTTTCAATCAATTTCAAAAACATTCTTTGAAAAGTAGAGAAGTTTTTGTCTTTGTTTGAATCAAGTCCATTATGCTACAAACAGCAGAGCTCAAACTAAACTCCATGTAAGTAGAACAACTATCATTACTATGTGATTCACGATCAACAGTGTTCAATAACAGGTCACAGGACTGAGGAGTCGGCAGTTTTATCAGTAAAATAGTGAAAACAATAACCTGTGAGCTACGCTAGCGTAAGCAAAGTCACATTATTTTTTACATTGTTTTTCTGATGAAATTGCCGGTCCATTCCATTGTCTTTTTTTTTTATAATCATTTATCTCCCCCACTTGGAATATTATAGATTAACTTTCAAACTTTTATTTGTTTACTTTTTTACTTACGGGTCAGTCAAAAAAAAAAAATAATAATAATAATTCCCTTCTTATCATGCTTATGCCATGTCTTATTTACGTATGCAGTGATAAATGTACAGTACTTGGCCATAAGTGAGTCATAATTTTATTTTTCCACTATATATTTCATTAGGAAACAAATTTTTCTAATATATTCTTGCAGTGTCATTTATTGTTTCTTTTTAATGTCTAAAACACCATAAAATGCAGAATTTGTTGTAGTTTCTTCACATTATTTCAAAATAGTTTTATCTTTATGCATTACCGTGAAATCACAGGTCAAGTGCAAAACAAAAATTTTAAGACTTCAATTTGTTAAGAAATCTTAGTCATTTGAGGTTAGAAATTTTTGTCAAGTCAATATTTTATGATTTATTCTCAATAGTTTAAGTATGATTTTGTTTATCATTTAAGATAAGAAAATTTTAATAATTCTGCATGTTTCAGTGAAAAAATCATGAAAATTGAGCTAAAATTGACTTAACAACAAGTTTTTATGAAAATAGGTTTTTCAATGAAATATGTAGTGTAAAAATAAAATTATGACTCACTTATGGCCAGGTACTGTATATCAATGAATTTGAAAAAAAAAATTAATTAATTAAATTGTTACAAAGTTGATAAAAAATGTACATGTATTGTACTTAATTTATGTTGCAACTCCAAACAATATTTATTTTATAATTCTTACTTGATAATTACAAGCATTAAGAGAAATAATATGGGTTTTTTTACCCCACATGAAAAATTATGGGATAATAAACTCCACATTTTATTTTTAGTGAAATGTGGGTTAAAAAACCCCACGAAAAATAATATGGGTTATTTAACCCCATGGGGTGAAAAATAAACCCCATGGGGTTTTTGTGGGGGTTTTTGTGGGGTATTTTTAAGTTCATGTTTCCCCATGGGATTTTTGTTTTTGAACTCAAATATCTCAAAAACTAGCAGAAAATGTTGAAATTTTTTTTTCATAAATCAATTTGATAATAAAAACCCCACCATTTAAAAAAAACCCTAAGATGATAGCTTTAAAGGAAAAGGGTGCGCAAGTTCGGAAAAATGTCCATTCCGAAGTTGTCCGTCCCACTGTTACTGACACGGTCTGGCGGAGCAATTCTTGAAGCGGATAGCTTCATCTCCCATAGGAATTCGCACATTCAATGGTAGTTTCCTTCCGGGCATCCTCTGAAAAGTTTATTTCATGAACACCTTGCTCTCATGTACAGTAGAATATCAGAACAGATTTGATATAAAGTCCTCGATCGGGGGTAGGGAAATCCGTATGCGCCCCTGGCTTCAATTACAGTGTACAAAACATGATATAGTGTTCGAAAGTTCTTGGTATATAAAAGTGAGTATTTCGGGAATTATTTTAAACTCACCAAGTTGTTGTTTCGCTGAGATTTCCAGTCGTTGAACACTTGAACCATGTTGACTGCCCATGAACTGATGAAGTGTTACGGCGTGTGGTGTTACTTTCTTGATTTTTTAAGCGCACTTATTTCACTGGCCGACACATGTTTTCCGAATCTGTATAGCTAGTATTTTCAGTCCATTCCGTAAAATTTTCCCGTTTCAATTCCGGAAATGATCCCAAACACCAACACTGTAAATCGAAATTCATAAAAGTCCTGGCCACATGGGCCATTTTTAAATCCAATCGCCTGAGTTCATACAATCTGAACTGCTTGACTCGATTGAAAATTATCCACGTCGTAGGCTTGCTGCAAAAACGGCGATTCTTTACGCTATAGACCCTTTCTACTACTTTCTCCAAATCCATAGACTACAAATGAATTGATTATCTCAAGAAAATGATCACGTGGTACAGTACTAAGAAAATTTACCAAATTTGTAAATCCGTTACTTGGATACCAAAAACCCTTCGCGTTAAGACTATCACGTGGTTCTGATTCAGAGTCTTTATTAGTTGATGCAAAGAAAATACCTACTATGGGAAGAGGTCAAATGAAGGGTCATGGGATAAATCAGTTACATGATTGACAGCTCGATGATGCATACAAAATATCGTTTCGTTATTGCAAACTCGGAGGCTAACGCCTCCTCGCGTGCAATAACTCAACGATATTTTGTATGCATCATCTCGTGTCATCATGTAACTATTACATATCGTATGGCGTGTATTTTTGGCGGGATGCTTAAAGAGATATCTCTCTCGCTTAAATTGATATCTCTATAGCTTATAAAGCTATCGCTCTAGGTAAAAGATAATTCTCTTTTGTTTAAGATCTCTCTAAGGTATAACGGTATCTCTGTTAGTCAAAGATATATCACTAGAAGCTAACGAGATATATCTCCTTGGTAGAGAGATATCTATTTTATTGAAAGAAAATTTTCATATCACGAATAAATTGTAAAGGGGCTTTCCAAATAATTCTATAGAAAATATGTAACATGACATTTAACACAGAAACAACATAGAACATAGGAAATGCTATTTGAAATTTTTAGTAATTTTCTTAGAGCTGTTTTACTAGTGTTGACAATTCGGACGATTTTTTAGTAATCTTACGATCGCGAGTACCCGGTTACTCGGATGATTTTTTTTTAAAGTATCCATGTGTAGTACCTGTATTTATCTTATACTTTACTTATCGGTACACATACAAACGATATCAAAGTAAAAGCATTTTAATTTTATATCAAAGATAATAAGACATTTGACACACGAAAAGACAAATAAATACATTGTCAATCACCATTTTTGAATTGGTTTCGTTACACTTTCCTTTTCAGAACCTCGAAATATTTAAATACTCCGAAATTAGTAGTAAAATTGTGGAGTTTCCAGTAAATCACTGGTTTCCGAGTAATATGCAAATAGCAGTTTTTAAGGTCAAAGTCTATTAATCAGTACAAAGCAGGAGCAGAGAGGAACTTCTAAAACATTAGACATTGGATGAGGTGCAATACAGGAATGAGTATCCCCTGCCTACCGGCCATACCAACCGAATGCTCCATGTAATGATCATGAAAAAACGGAAAAATCTCTCGGCAATTCCATGTATTAGTAATGGCATACAATTAGTGTGAAAAACGTCTGTTTTTTGAAGCATTTAACTTATTGATAGGTTGAATTTTGGTTACAAGGTCATTGTATGAAATAAGAGACTTACAAAATGACTTTAAACAAAACGAAAGCTTTTTCTTTAAATAATTCATAACAATATTTTTATATCACCAATTTATACATAGGTATATTTGCAATTTTAAAGACCACTTAAATAAATAGATGACCTTTTTCCTGTTCAACATTTCATTTGATTTGTTTAAGGTATGTCACTGGAGAAATTCGTGAAATCAAGGAGTATACTTTGGATAAGTACTCATATAGTATGATTCAAAATCGCAGAGAAAAAAGGTGGTCAGTGTCCATCTTACTGATCTACGGTACAATTAATTTGAGCTTTTTCATTTACGTTTTAACTCTGTTTAATTACTTTAATCTTTTATATATTTATGTAAATAGGGCAATACATATAATTTTGTTTTACATAAGATAGTTTGAATAATACTTGCTATTGTTTAAATCTTTCAAATTAATGCGCGTTTAAAATTGTGTGACCTTTTTACACTAAAACGTAATATATTTGTGGTATTAAAAACTAATTTATTTGAAAATTATATGTTTTATTAGATTTTTAATGTTCAAAATTCTACATTATTTAATTCATTGTGATAATTTTTATAACATTTTGGAGGACTGAGTTGTAAATCCATGAAAAAAAATGAGAACCTTGAGGTTAAATGATTCATTTGACTTTTTCGTGATTTTCGAGGGAAATTATATATCCCCTGTCATTAATCTGAACATGCTCTTTAATTGAATGACAATTTAAAAAAACCTACTGTTTACGAAAATTGAAAAAAACACATCAATTTTAATTAGATTTATGAATTATAAAAACTTTGTGTGAGTAACGTTTAAACCGAATAAAAGTTTCTATCAATGTTTCTGGCAAATGAAAGATGATGTTTGTACATGTACTGTACTTTCTTATTTGTATCCTGTTAAAGTCTCATGTAGTTAATTGCACTGTCAAGCATCTAGTGAAGACGATATTTCAGACCTATTCGAGAACAGGCAGATTCGTCAACATGTCTGAAATATGTTTAGGAGTGTTTCGTCTGATGTTTCTTCATGATTTCTTGGAGTTTTTCTTCAATTTTGGAAAAATTATATCTATTGTCTGGGTTGCGTTTCCAACAGGATAACATCAGGTCATCGCACTTCTTGGGTGTTCCTTTAGGAGCTGACATTTTGTACCCTAAAAAAATAATTTTAGGTTTATATACGTTGGGTTACCAAAAGGTCATGGACGAATAAGAGAAAATTAATCCTATATACCAGGTATCTATTCTATGATTATAAAAAAAATATAAAGAACATTAAACAACACTTCTTTCAATATTGTTGAATAATTTAGCTTGATATGTTTATAATTTGTCCACCCAGCACTGTCACCATATAATTAAATATTTTTTTCAATAGCGGCTACTACCTTATACAACTTTTTTATGCTTTTCTCGGAGTGAAGAAAGGACTCAAACCTGACTTGATATAACTTGACTTATACGATTTTGAAATGTCATTCACAGCTGCTTTCAATGCATGTAATATTGTATAAATGGATCTATACATAGGACAGTATTTTCAGTTGATCAAGCCAGTCTATTTGCATGTTAGGTTTCAATATCTACCACATATGATGAACGTCAAGTTTTGACGCTTTTGACTCTCTGAATGAAACATTAGCAGTACATTTCTTATCTCTCATAATCTAGATGTATTTCTCTGTATCCCATTTTAACATTTAATGTCTATTCCACGTTTTTCAGAACTGAAACTTTAGAGAATGGTGATGAAAAACCACCCACATTTTGACAAAATTTCAAGCCCTTAATAGTCTAGACACACCATAAAAAGTAAAATGATTCAATGGTATTCAATTAAGATGCGATTCACATTCCATTTAGATATACCGAATATGTCTTGTCAATCAAAAATGGTAATTTCCATTCTTATGTCAATATAATATCTGATAGTGAGCCCGGGATTAAAAATACCTCAGAGTATGGCAGATCTGTTTCATACTTGGATATTTTACTTAAAAGAGATGTTAATGGTCATTTAACAACCATGCTTTGTGATAAACGTGATCTTCAATACTATTTGTTATCTCCCAACTTGTTTCATGCAAAATCTAGATGAGATTTTGTTAAAATCTTAAGCTAGAAATGCAAAATAAATTACTGTATTCGAAACAAAATAATCATTGCATGTCCACATAAATGAAATACAAGGAATACACATGTATATACAAAAAATGTTATGTCGTAAAGCTATATACATCTATCCTGCTTCTGATAAAATGAAATTTCATTGTTAGAGAAGAATTCTGTGAAGGATATGGAGATAACAAAAAGTATCCAATGTCAAAGTCCATAAAACAATACAAAATCAATGTATGTGGATTCACAGCTTAGTTAACCCACAACATATTCATATGTCCCCCTCCACAGGACGTACCCAACACACATTAAATCAATATGCCATCTACAAGTGCTATACTGCGCAGATCATAGTCAATACGTTGTGTTCATTTTAACTCAGAAAAAAAACTTAATTATGAAATCTTCGACAGGATTAGTACACCTTGCCCAATATTTCAATTTTTCAAGGATCCCACATATTCTGTATAACCCCTCTAAGTGCCTACATAAGTAATAATGTTCATTACCAGATGTAACTTTTTCCATTATCTCTTCATTTGTGAACCCTTCATAAGGTAATTCTCCTGATGAAAATATCTCCCACATCAGGATTCCAAAACTCCAGACGTCACTAAAGAATGTATACTTTCCTACAGAATAAACACTTATTACTATATTTCAAACGATAAACTACTTTATCTGGTTTCAGGAAAGTACTCTCTCTCTCTCTCTCTCTCTCTCTCTCTCTCTCTCTCTCTCTCTCTTGTTACCAAGCAGGAAAACTTCTGGTGCAGTCCATTTCACTGGAATGTTACTGCCTTTAGTTATTTGATATCCATCACCAAATTCTGTCATCCGGAAGTTTGATATCTTCACCCTTTTATCATCCACAGAGCAATTTCGTGCTGCAAGGTCTCTGTATAATGTTATATATGAATTAATATTGATCAATTCTGTATATTTTCAGTAAATATTTGTTATGCTTAATTATATATATACAGTATGATTTCAGTATTTCATCGATTTCATTGTAATTGATACTATTTTATTTAAAAGCAATTAATTGATGTTTTTATGACATTCTGAGAAAGAACTAATTATCCTTACCTATGAATGAATCTTCTATGGTGTAAGTAAGTCATTCCACTTGCAACATCCTTACACATTTGAATTCTTTTTCCCTTTGAAATGGATACGCTTTCTACCCTAAGATAACTTAGTAATATTCCACCTATTTAAAAGAATATTTATTTTACAATTTATATTTAAATAATTTGCTTATCATTTTAATCATAGATTTATTCTTCTGTTGATTTACATTGTTGAGTAATTCTTAAACATTTATTAATTCAAGAATATCACCAATTATCGAATAATTGAGTTTAATATTGTTTTTTATTACATGTTTAAAAGAAATTCATTTGAAAAGATACAATTATGTATTTGGTTAATTAACGAGAAAAAACTTTTTGTTAATATCAATTAATCTTGCACTGAATAATATTAATCAAAATTCCATTTTCAACAATACATTTTTTTTTATTTTTTGAATCATGCGCTTTATTTCATCTTTATTCTACATTCTTAAAAAGTTGTAATTTTTTAAAAACAGTTCAATTTCTAAGAAAATTATTCTCTCCCCTTCGAGAGATGTATTTGTAAAAAGAAAGAAAGGAGAGATATCAAGGTAATGCTACAATTTGTCTGAGTTACCAGAGAGGTATTCCATGACAAGTAAAACGGGACTTTCTAATGCAGAATATCCAATGAGTCTGATTATGTTTGGATGACTGAACTTTCTCAATAACCCGAGATTCTTGAATGCTTGTTCTTGATTTTCCCACATTTGGATGAAAACCTTCGCGGAACCAAATGTTCCA
>NW_026928984.1:0-35144 GCF_032062105.1 Saccostrea cuccullata | reverse complement strand
GAGAAAAACAGTAAAAAAATTTCCCGGAAACCAAATGCACCCAGTTCGAAAAGGGGATTACCCGCGTGCTCAACAATATGAAACATGTGCCACAGCCAAATTGGCCCGGACAAAGTGCACATCCACCCCCGGTCCATATGTTGGTGAATCGGGCATTCCCCTTTTTCAAGTTCGTTTGGGAAATCCCATCCAAAGGAGAGTATCAAAATAGGTCTGGCAAACAAAGATGCAGAATTTTCCATGAGGGTCGGATAAAAAAAATTTTTGAATTCAAGATCTTCATTAAAGCGCAGATTTCAGAAACTGCTTTAGAGCAAATCACAGACCATTCCAGGAAGGAATCCGCGGAGCGCTGCAGCAGATATCAGCAGATGCGCTATAAACCCGGGGATCCCTTCAAAAAAACCCGCAAATCCCAGAGTCGATATGGAAATTCCGGAAATGGAAAAAAATAATAGCTCATTTCCCCGACAGATATAAGTTGCTGATAAAGAGAAGAAGGACCAAAGTAAAAGCACAGCCAAGTGTCTTTAAACCAGCAACCTTTGAGGGAACTATTTTGGCTAGTTTTCATTTTGATGCGTGTGGGCTATCAACAATTGGAATTATAAGGAAAAGGGGTTGTATTTGGGTTACTGCAGGACTGGGGATTTTAGGAAATGTTTTGCCAGAAACGGCAAAAATATACCTCTGGGAAACCTTGAAGAGGTTTGTCCACCTAATCAAACGGATTGTCCCGTGCGAAACTAAAAGAAAGGGTAAAGGGGATCAGAAACACTATCTGAGCTAGGCCAAGGGGGGCCCGATTAAGTTTTTGGATATCCTTTGCAGGAAAAAAAAAAATTTTTTGGTAAAGGGTTTTTTATTGATGGATTGATAGATTTGAAAGACTACGATTAAAAAAGTGACCCCAGAATCTAAAAAGCCATTCGCCCGGCAGTAGAATTTAGTACATAAGCCGAGAAAAAAGTCATTTGCGCGCTATTGGTCAGGGGGCAAACCCACTAAGCTTCCCATCTGGAGATTTAAAAAAGGGTGATGAGAAAAAGAGAATAAAATAGATAATCTGGAGAGGAGATTAAAACAAAGCAAGATTTAGCAGAATTCTTTTCAGAAGGAAGGGAAGCGGAACAGGGTAAAAGTTACATTGCTAAGGAAGCACATTGGTTCCCAAAGTTGAAAAACAAAGTTCAAGACAAAAAAAGGATATGCGGCGACAGAATCAAAGTCAGATGGCGGAAGGCATGTCAAGTGCGCAGTAGACGTAAAAAAAAGGAAAATCTAAAAGCAATGGCAAAGTTGGTGAAAAATTTTTCGGGGAAACGGGTTTTCTTTAGGGAAATGTGAATGGAGCAGTGCAAAACTTTTATTGACATGGACATCCCTTACTCTTATTTCAAAGAGATTGTTTGATACATTGCAGGGGGAAAAGCCGGTAAGGACCAAGGTATTCAATGCTAGGGTTTGTCGTCCCATTATGGTAAAGCAACATTTTCTCTAAGATTGGTGAACAGATAGAACTATTGATGCAGTTGTTGCAAATTTCTGGGGAGGAATTATTGGACTTGTTTTTTCCAAGAAATACAATGGCTATAGTTTAAAGAAGTTCGCTGGAAAAAATTAGACATGCCCACCGGGGAAGGGACATAGGTTGTTACAGGTCACTGCACCCAGTTTTTGCATACCACCGAGGAGTGAAATAATTTTTTCCCCAAATGTTACGGGAAATAATAACTATGGAGGAGCGGATTACTTAGGGGACCAAAAAAAATTTATTGAGAAGGGGTGCGTAGAGGACGACTTCGTAAAGGTAGCGAAAAGATACCAGTTTGCTTAATGAATGTACTAATGATAAACAGATTTTTAGGAAATCTATTGGGAAAATGACACTGTTGAGGAGAGACCAAAATCGCCAATCCCAGGTTTAAAAAGAGCTGGGGGGATTTAAAGATTTGTTAGACAGATGTAAAGGTAATCATTAAAAAAAAAAAGTTGAAACTTCCTACGTAAAAATCGTTTTTGTTGAACTTCTAATTATGACTTAGGAAGACCATGGGTGCGCCCCAAAAAACACGGGGCAGGCTAAAAAAACCATCAAGCAATTTACGAATTTCCATTCATCTAACTCATGAGGTAGATGCAAGGTTAAGGAAATGCTCGAAAAGGATGTAATAAACCTTCAAAATCCCCGGGCATCGCCAGTAGTTTTTTACGCAAGAAAGACACAAGCGTTTTGTGTAACTACGTTATTAAATGAGGTACCACAAAGGGCGCTTACCCTTCCAAAATTATACTTTTACCATCATCAGGACACCGAGATGTTTTTTGCTTGATCAGTGGTTACTGGCAGGTTAGTATGGAGGAGAGTGCAAGCCGAAGACTGCATTTGTGAAAAAAGGTTTACCAATTAAGGTTAGCCCTTTGGGTTTTTGTGTGGCCTGCAGTTTGGGGACTTATGAAACCTTTTGCAGGACTCCAATGGATAAGTGTTTAGTATACTTATACATTATTGTTGTAGGCAAATCATTTGATGATATGCTTGAAAACCTGCAACTGTTTTAAGATTGCATGGGCCCGGCTTAAAGTTAAAGGCCAAAAATGCAATTTATTTGCCAAAAGGGTATTATCTGGGACACATTTTTTTAAAAAACAATTGAACCCCACCCAGAGGGGGAAAGGGGAGCTGAGTGGCCAATGCCAAGTACTGTGACGAGTTAAGACTTTCCTAGGTCTTTGCAGTTATTACCGGGGCTTTATAAAGAATTTTGCATCATTGAAACCATTCATGACTCACAGAAAAAAGGAAAATTTTTTGGAGTAAAGAAGCCCAAGAAGCAAAATGCTGCGCAACAAACTGATAAATGCCCAGATTAGCTCTACCAGATGTAACGAAGCCATTCATTTTGGATACCGACGCTAACAACGAAGGATCGGTGCGGTTTTTAAAATATTTTTGGTAAAAACGTGTTATAGCGTATGCTAGCCTACATTGTCCAAGTTTAAAAGAAAATATTGTGTGACACGCAAAAAAACTTTTGGCCGTTGTCCATTTTTTAAGCATTACCGCCACTACCTCTAGGAAAACGTTTTTTTTTAAATGGGAGGATTTTTTAAATTCAAAAACGGAGGGTAGTTGGTGGTGGAGTATCATCCTTTTGAAAATGCCCAAAAGGTACGTGGCAAAAAGCTCGTCCTTCCTTTAGGGGCTTGATGTCATCATGAAAATGTGAGAAAGATATAAAGTTGAACTCAACAAATTTCAGTAAAGGTATACAAAATTACATTGGGATTGGCCAAGACCAGTTAAACTTAAGCAAAAGCAGGGTTGAGAAAGGGCATAATTTTAGGAAAAACCTATGCGGGGCATAGTAGTTTTTGCAATCGTTCTGCCCTTCTATAAGAATGATTTAGCAACATCTGCTTGTCCACAAGGTAAAGCTATAAGGAAGAGGAAGCGTCTTGGATTCATTAACGATGTCAGAACTTGGGTTAAAAACTACTAAGATACGGGAAACTGGGGATTTCAAAAATCCTCAGATGTTACGGTTGTACATGTAGAGGGTAAAACCCAAATTCCCCAAAGAGCCTGCATTAGGTTGGTTTGCCTGGAAAATTGCCAAAATGTGTACTCCTGAGCGATAAAATTTGCCAATTTTGGTTGGGGAAGCTTTTTCACAGGGCATTGCTCTGAAATTATGAATATTGTTGGGTAACAATTTTAACATTTGTCAGTTTGAAAACCCTAATTAAATTGGCCAATTTTAAATTCCAAGCAGCTTTTCAAAGATTTTCCCGTTATGGGATTAAAAACCGTACACATAACGAATCACGGATGGAGCGTTCCACATGCCCCTTTTTAAAAATGTTCGGTTACTTAATAATTGCATCTTCCATATTTATCATTTCACGAACATCAAATAATTTTTCCTCCTCTTTTTGGGATGAAGCCACCCCCATTAATTGATGAATGCTTCCTTTAGGAAAAATTGGGCAGTCAATATTTTGGCGAACCTTAAGTCACTCCTTTGTTTTTGAGAAAACATCCAATAATTCCGCCAGAAAATACCAATACCAAATTACTGTCACCTTTAGGGAAAAGGTTTATTTTTTCCCACAGAAAATTTGAATTTTGTTTTGAGAGGGCTTTTCTTGAAGACAAATTTCAATTTTTAAAAAAGGGTTTAAGGGAACCAAAGCCATCAAATTGCGCTTCAATTGAATTCCCATAAATAGCTTTGAAATTTTGCAACAGATGTTTTAGATTTTTTCTTTATTAAAAAACCAGGTTCCCTTTGGGGAAATTTCCCTCTTTTGCTTACTTGTTCTTAAACTTGAATTTGAATTGTTCCTCACAGTAATTTGTTGTTTTTCTAAAATTTTATTTGATTTGCAATCTGCCCAAACATTTAGAAAAATTTCAGGTCAATGTTTTAGGGGCTTCCCCCTGATTAAAGGCGAGCGGTTTTGTCTTCATGCATAAGGCGAATGGCGCATTAAAACTGCCTTGTCGTGGAAAATATATTAAGCTTTTACCGATTTTTTAATTTGGGTACAATGGGATCTATCCCAAGTGGCCAGCCAATTTTTCGTACCCTTTATGAGTTGGGAACTGTTTATAGGGGAAAATTCTTTCCAGGTTTAAAGACTTTTGGTTCCCTTTCCCAAAACATTTTATTCCTTCAGCCTGGGGAAGAATCCCCCCTTTTCCCTTGTTCCCAAATTTAACCCACACGACAAAAGGATTATAACTAGCCAAGAGAGTTTAGGTTGGATTCAGGTGATTTTTGGTTTTTTTTATAAACTTATTTGGGAAATACATTATTTCGGTTACCCATTGAATTACTAGACCTGGCATGGGAAAATAATAAGGCATATGATTGTCCCCTTTAGTTTTTTTTGAGATGGAGGCATTTCCGGGAATTGGGTGTGGCCAAATGTTCGAGACAATTTTTTTATTTCCGTATTAAAACTTCTTTCCCTTGTTTGTTCCGCAGTCATGACTGTTTGGGTTTAAAAATGGGGGCAATTTTTTTTTGCTTTCACGGAATTTGGGAAAAGGGAATCGAGAAGTCAAAATTGTGGTACGGGAAATACCTAATCGTTTTTGGGCGGGGCCCCATGTTTATTATTTTAATTAGATAATCCCTTTAACTTTTTGGGTTCTGAAGTAAACGTTAGTTTTTCCCCTCTTGCCCCCGGCCCAGGAAATTTGTCACTTTAACCTAATCGTGATTGAGAAAATTAATTTATTATTTAACTTCAGAGAGTACCGAATCCCATAAAGAACCCGAAAACGTTACAGTATGTATTTTGTATTCTTTTTTCAAGGTTTCATATAAGTTATTCAGAATGACTTTTAAGAAATAAGAAGGATCTTTATTTCGCCGTTTTTTTTTCATGTAATAACTTCAAAAAGTCATTCAAACTTATTAAGTTTCATCACTGCCTTACGCCTTCGATACTTGTTAATGTCTTATATATTCTTTTTCAGATGTCTGCTACTTTATTATTTGTAATGAAACCTTGAAATGAATCAGATTCCTAGATGATCAGAGGTGGTTTATGAAGTGATGGTGTCATGAAATAGGGAGTCCTACAGGAAGCGAGGATAAGAAGAGTAAGTGATGGACACTCAGGGAGTTTGTGATGAAACCTATTTTTATTCCTGATGGGAAGCCCGCTGGAGAGATGAAAAGTGGAGAGGTGCTGAGGGGTTCAGACTGAAACTTCAGATGTAGATTTTAATGTTCTGGCCTCCAGACCACAAAATAATCTGCCATCTCTCAGATCAGTCTCACCGTATCCCACAACACAACGTGAATTTCCACCAGCCGCTAAGATTTACCCCGGGATTTACCACAGTTAAAATCGATTACTCTAACAAGGCATTTCAAAGTCTACAATCCTCCTGTGATTTATGAATCGTGAAGTTTACATTTCTAGGATATTATACCGAAAAACAGATTTCCAAAGATAGTGCTCTGTGTATTCCTTCGACACCTCTCTGCCCAAATCGACCTTGTCTCACATGGTATTTTTTACTTGGTGAAGGAGCAGATTTTAGTTTTTTTGTTTTTGGTCATATTCACTGGCTAATATAGCATCCCATCCATACAAAGATGTTGCACAACAAGGGTGGCCATCCGAATTTGTCAGAGGCAACACACAGAGGGGTTTATGTTGTTCCAATCGGTACACACATGAAATGGTAATAAGAATGGTATTATTGAAAGCGGAACAAATACTTGTGTATTCAAATGAGTCACTCTCAGTTTTTGTGTTATGGCCTCTTAAAATTTTTTCTCAAAAAAAGACGTAATTAAATTATTTACCAATTTTATGTTCATATTACATAAAAACAATTGTATTTTGGGTAATTCAAAATGGTACTAGTATTTGCTTGAACTGGGCCACCTCACAACTTGTTGTCTTGTTTCCTGGGGAATGTTTTGAACTATTAATATATGTGCGTATTGGAGAAATTCCAAACTTTTTCCATTCCTCATAATAATATGTTTTAGCAACGAAAGTAATTGGTTCTGAACAATTATTACTGTTCAGGACAGTTGTATGGTTTATATTGTAAGGGAATACACCCATGCCTTCTATATTGAGTCAAACCTTGAGACCTTACTCCTAGTCTTCACCAATACCCTAATAAGTTTCTCTACTGACGAGATCAGCATCATTTCTACACTCGAGCTCACACATTAGTTTGATAGAAACTATATGCAGAGTCAGGTAATTATACTGGTTATGGTATTCCAGGAAATCCTTTGATTTCATGGAACGTCTAAAGGAATTATTTATTGGAAGTTTGACATCATATCAGTCAGTCTACATTACAGTATATCTCATATTATGATGTTACTCAAAATATTTCGATTTTAGAGTAGGATTTCTCCGAAAATATCAGAATAAGATTTTATTACAAAGTTAATAAACAGTATCTATGCTGCTAAAAGTGTCTTGCAGTGTTGGTTTGTGCTGTTACACATTCTGTATCTAGCTTTGTACTTGGTACAGAGATAAAAGGGTATGAATTCTCACTCAGTTGTTTACAGAAAGGGGAAGGAGAGTGTCATCACCTTGGATCTTTCATATGGTCGTCAAGTAAATGTAAATACGTACAGAGAGGTGTATGCCTGGGATGCATCTAAGTAAAAAATAAGAAAAGCTTTTGTAAAAGATATTGTGCTTGAAAAACCACTACATTTCTCTATATTTGACTAACTAAGTGATGAAGTAGCCTATCATTATGAAGAAAGGAAGGTCCCTCTTAAGTTATCCCACCTCTAGTGATGTTACATATGCTTTTATACTGACGCGGGTGACACAGTGTGAATTCACAACACTCTACAGGTATTCTACAGACTCGCTCCTGCTTGGATGATGACGGTGTAGGACGTCACTTGGTAATTTGGGAATCTAGAAATAAATCTGTGGAATATGTTGCATTCAGTCCTTTCAATATTCATTACAACAAGAAAGTTTCCAATTTTTTCTCAGGAAGCGGACAATTCTAAGAATGACTTATTTTATGGAATGATGTAATTTTTATTTTATCGAACAATAGATTACAAATCATATCTAGCACTTTAAGTTTACTTATTTTCTTGATTGACATTGTAAATTTAAATTACTTCTTCTTTTATTATTAGTTCTTTCCACATTTCTGTGGAAAAGTATCTCTTCTTAAGACTTTAAAAATGCTTATGTTTGAGGATTTTATTTTCACCTTGACTTTTGGCAAACTGTAAAGTACTTATCGAAAAAAATTGTAGCTTATCATAATTTGATATTGAAGTTTCTTTCAACCCCCCCCCCCTTTTGAACTTTGCACCGCTTATGCAGTTATTGCCCCTTTCCACTGTAAAGCTTGTTATCGCTACTCTGTCCGAAACTGTAATCAGAGGCCAGAAACCTTCCCACCGCTTTTGCTCATTAATTAAGAAGACTCTTCGTTTATTATTTGGAAAAGGGGCACTTCTACAAAAATCCTTCAAAAAGTAATTGCGCTGAAAAGTTTTAAAATTTACAAAAAATTGAAGTTTTTCAAAACGTGAAGTTGTAGAGAGCATGAAGTTTGAATGGTGTAAGATTCAATTCTACTTTAGTAATGCGCAGGCCATAGTTCAAGTGGATATTCCAAAATTGAAAGAAAATTCTCCTGTTCTTTATATCTGTCTTGCTCTTTTAACATAAATTTTTAATACCATCCCACTTTGCATCCTTAATACTGTAGTATACAACTTTTAAAACTATTTCAAAGATTCTTTCGTCCCCTTTAGTATTGAGCCTCATAAAAGTTATTGCCATTGTGTGAAAAACCTTGTTATCACTCCTTCTCCGAAACCGTATATGGTAGAGACAATAAACCTTTACAAATGCCTTCAGGGTCTTTAGACTGCTTATAAATCTTGAGAATGTTGATATGGCAATCAGGTTGATTTTGGTTTTATTAATCAGGTTGTTACTTAATTGTAATTTATAATCAAGAATGCAGCTGAAAAAGGAGATATGTTTATTTTGTGACTAATAACAATGAGGTGAGGTCTGTAAGATCTAAACTATGTAAACCTTATTTTAACAAATAAATGTCATTTGAAATGTAAAAAGAGATCACAAATGTAGAAATCTCCATTGTGAAAAGAGTTGAGATGGAACAGAGCTTATTACAAAGTAGTAGAGAGTATAAAAAAGACTTTAAATAAACAGTTTAGAGAGTACCAGAAAAATTTTGTTAATAAACTGAGAAATTTACGTAGTACTGATGCAAAGCATATTGGTCATTATTGAATAAATGTGACAGAAAGGGAGTAAATGTTGCAGAAAATTGCTCTTGATGTTTTCTATGATCATTTTAAGACAGTCATGAATGCTTTAGATGATGATTCAAGATGATGATGTTAATCAGCTTCCAAATGTAACTAATTTTAATATTGAGTTGAACCAAGCTGTTACTGAAAGATAAGTATTTATGCTATAAAGTTGCTGAAAAACAACAAAGCACTGCTGGCTGTGACTGATTTTGAATGAATTTTTGAAACTAGACATCTGCAAAATTAATGCCTGAATATGAAAATTTTTAACATGGTTTTCATGATGGTATTGTGCCTGACAGTTGGTCTAGAAGGTTAATATTTGTCCAATATACAAAAACAAAGGAGATCCTAATGATGTAGATAATTATCGTGGATTAAGCTGTTATGGAAAATTGTTTCACTTGTATTTGTAATAATAGGTTGCATAAATATTTACAAACTTAGGTATGTCTTTTACAACGCACTTTGAAAAATTACTGCACTTTGAAAAAAATTTTTCAAAGTGCGTTAATTTTCGCAATTGCAGGTCAACCCACTAAAAATTTTTTCAAAGTGCGTTGATCCGGATGCATCAATGCAAATTTCTAAAATTTTTTTCGAAAGTGCGTTAATACTGTACATCATAATTTTACACCATGTAGTCATCCCCAACGCAATTGAAAAAATTTTCATGAAACAAAAGAAATTACTATATTTTAGAAATAGCACAAAATAGTATCATCCCTCGTAAACGTATCTATGGGATATAGTGATGAACTTTCAAGAATCGCCATATTTTGAAAAAATCATAAATATGATAACATGTATCTAATATCTTTCTATGTTTTACGCAAATAAATAAAGCATATATAAATTAATAAACACAATAATTTAGTATTAAATAGCTTTAAAATTGGTGAAAATAGCATTTTTTCGCGTTTTGTCTATAAACACGCCCCCCGTGAAACACAAAAAGCTTTGGCATAAATTTGTAAAATCGACAGTCCATATTACCTATTAAAAATAAGGAATTTTTGTTTCACGGGGGCATGTTTTAAAAAATATTTTCAGTTTTCCGTTGATTTCTATAGTGAAAAACACAAGTTTTGCGAAAATTATAGAGTTATCTCTCTTTGTATTTCTGAAATAAGTAAAGTTTTATGAAAATTCATATGAATATCTATAAAAATTCTGATAATTATTTCCCAATATGTTAACTTTTGAGAATTGAATTAGAGATAGGCGGAAGAATAATACTATCCTTCGTAATTCTTTACGCCCTTGAATCTTGACCTTTTGACCCCAAATTCAAAGGGCTTCCTAAGGCCACAAATAAGGATTCTGTTATGTTAATTTTCATTGCAAAAAGCTCAAAAGAAGTATATATCGTGTGGAAACGAAAGCGTTACAGAAAGACGGACGGACCGCAGTACTAGACGAAGGACGGACAGATAAGACCCAAATTAATATCCCACACTTTTCAAGCGGGAAAAAAGTATCAAATCAGGTTCAAAATGATAATTTATCATACCTGAGATTTGTAGGAATATTGACTATGCCATGCAGAATTTTTTTTTCAAAGTGCGTTTACAATCTCGAGCATCCTAACGCACTTTGAAAAAATTTCAAAGTGCGTTAACCTGGTCCCAAAAATTAACGCACTTTGAAAAACATTTTCAAAGTGCGTAATTTTTTAAAGTGCGTTGCCACAATGCTCGTGAAGTAACAAGCAGGGTTTAGAAAAAGCTATAGCACAACAGATCATATATTTAACCTTAAATGTTTAATTCACTTGTATTTACATAGAGGTAGAACTGTGCTTTTGTTGACTATCGTAAGGCATTTGACACTGTTTGCAAGAAGTTTTTTTATGGCAAAAAATGTTGAACATTTTCTCAGGATGAAACATGTTAAAAATAATACAAAATATATACAGTAATGCAAAGTCTTGTGTAAGACAAGGTAGTCTTGTTCCATTTTTTTACTTCAAATATTGGTGTGCGTCAAGGTGAAAATTTATCACCGTCTTTGTTTGCCATTTTTCTTAATGATTTGGGTTGAATTATGTCACATGCCTATAATGGTCTGAAAGATATGAATAAACAGCAGCTCACTTGTTAGAGGACCATGAGATAATGGTCCATGTATTTGTTGTTGTATGCTGATGATACAGTTATTTTCTAGCAGAGTCAGCTGCTCTGACCTGCAGGTTCTTCTAAATGCAATGTACTTGTACTGTCAGACTTGGAATATGCAAGTTAATTCTGGAAACAAAAAGTTGTTATTTTTTTGCTCCAACATGAACATCTTATAGTTTACATTTTACCTATAATGGTGAAAAAACTAGAAATTGTCAGAAATTTTCAGTATCTTGGAATAATTTTTTCTAGTAAAGGTACTTTTAAATGCACAAAATCACATTGTAGTTTACAAGTGAGAAAGCTATGTATATTGTTCTTAGAAATCTAGGAAATTAAAATTTACCTATTGATATGCAACTGCAACTTTTTGACACTATGGTTGTACCTATATTGTTGTATGGCTGTAGAAATATGGGGTTTTGAAAAACTGTAGATTTCTCAGAATCCTTTTCATATGGGAATTTTGTAAAAAAAATTGAAAGTTAAAAAGACGACTCCTCATTGTATTGTTTATGGAGAGCTGGTAGCAGACCCACTAGTATTTAGTAGTCTAGAATGGTTAAGCTCTGGAAAAACATTCTGTGCTGGTAAAAATGAGCCAATTTTGTATCAATTTAGTCAAAAGGTTTTTATCATTCAAAAGCTGATGGAAATTAAGAATATTTTACATGATTGTAATTTGGACCTAATGTGGGAATGCTCAGTATGTTGACAAATCATGCAATATTGGTGTGCTTGTAAAGAATACATTAAAAAATAAATTTATCCAAAATACTGCAATGTAAATGTATTAAATTCTCCGAATGCTCAATCATAATGTACAAGTGTGAAATTTTGGTTTTGAAAATTATCTAAGTATATCACCAAATGATCTTAGATTATATTTCAGTAAATTTCGTTGTGTAAGTCATAACTTGCCAGTTGAAGTGAGATTTATAGTATTGATAGATCTGAGAGACATTGTAACCTCTGCAATAACAATGAACTTGGTGATGAATTTCATTATATATTCAAGTGTCCTTTTTAAAGACTGAAGAATAGAAATTTATACCTAAAAATATTTACATGAACCCAACACATTATCTTTTTCTGATTTGATGAATACTTCTAATGTATGAAGTGAAGGAGGTTTACCAAGTTTTGTAAAACTGTTCTTAAAACATTTTGCCCTGACTTCTGTATGTAAGCTTTATTTTTTAATTTTAATTTTTTACATCCATCAGTACTGTCCATATCAAAGATCTTTTTCTTGTTCCATCATGTTAACTGTTCACATGTTTACTTGTTCATTTGTTAAATTCTTTTTGTATGAGCATGCCCCATGTGATGTGAAATAAAAAGTTTCAAAGTTTCAAAGTTTCTCAACTTCAATTTTTTCCATTGCAAAATGATCTGATGACCCCTTTTATGAGTTATTGCCTCTTGAAAAGTCAATGTTTAATATTAAAAACCATATAAAAAAACCAAAATTATAAGTCGTAGAGGCATGGAGTTTATTGTAATCTTATTCTTGACATTCCACTTCTTTTTTCAAGGTAACGTATATATAATATTTTGGGTTAGGATCTTTTCTTGGACTTTCATTGGTAGATTATTTTTTATGAAGATTTAATAAAACAACACATTGCTGATAATGTCATTGTTGGTATTAGGACAAGTGGTTTTTCTCAAGTCCCACCCAAGAGGTATATGCCGCAACGTACAAAACAGCTATTGATCTAATATGGCGGGCATTACAGGCAAAACCTATTACGCTAGCAAAGAGAAAGAAAATAACGAAGCAGTTCCTCTGGTAGCCGACACACCCATCCCGTCCTTAATAAACTAAGCGGTATTGCGGTATCCATTCAAAAAACCCACCATTTTATTTCAAAACAAAATGGATGGCAGAGACTCTTTAAGGAACCCCCATCCGCTGCATAAACAGCCCAGGGAGGAAGGACATGGTAGTAAGAACCAGACTGGACAACCCATTACCTAACGGGGGCTTTAAAACTTGCTTGACAGGAACATGTTTCTTTGTAAGCACAGCACTGACATATAGAGTTTTACAGTCCTGTCTACAGGCTGGGGCAACTACAAAATACTAGGAAGTTTGTCCTGTCATACTGACAACTGCATTTGATCTCATCAGTTGCAAAGTTTGCTCCAAACAATATATTGGTGAAACAGGGAGATCTCCGCAGGAGAGTCAGTACTACTGTTTGACCATTAGGACCAAAACTCAATGACTGTTTGGGAACATTTCAACCTTGAGGGTCACAAAATGGAGGACATGACAGTAGTGGTGATTGATCATAACCCAAGATATGGACACACGTCTAGAGAAGCAAGAAAAGTTTCTATGCACAGATTGAAGTTGTCATCTCCTGCTCCTAATGGTATTAACAAATTGGATGATTCACCAGAATGAACGTAAACTAGACCCATTCCTGATGATATCAAATACTATTTTACTCAGTGTAAACTCTACAGTTAATTTGCGTCACCAACTCTCGAACAACCCCACATAACTATGTATTGCTTACGCCTTTGTTAATTAATTATTAATTATTTTTTACCGATAACTAGTCTCAAAACATTTCAATCAAAAAATTATAATATATTATATTTCAGATGTTAAATGCCTCTTCTATATTATTTTTCTTTGGTTATTCTTTATCAAGTATAGTTATGCTCATTTTGAGAGAATGAAACAATGTAATGATTTATGATTGTCGTAATTAATTAGCATAATTAATTCGTTCAATTATGTAATTTCGCACTTCACCCGAGTATACCCCATAAGACGAACGGCACCTCCCATAGCTGCTCGGCATTCTTTCTTTAATAGCTGTTCTAAAAATTTTTCCAAATCAAACAGCGTGTTAGCACTCGTAATAAATAATGTTTAGTAGTTTAGTAGTAGTGCTAGTTGTTTTTTTGTTTTTTCGCTTTTTCCTTTGTTTATGACTTTTTAACTCTTTTCTTTGTCCTGAGGAAAGGCACAGGAACGTTCCGAAAATTTGACAATTTTTATTGTTCGTGTCGGTGGTCATTTTTAGTGCTTTATATATATATATATATATATATATATATATATATATATATATATATATATATATATATATATATATATATATATATATATACACCTACCTTCAGATATCCGGGATGCCACATATTCGCATGTTTTCAGCAGCACCATTTTTCATCGAACGAAATTTTAAAAACCATCTTGTTTTGTTTTACTGGTGATTCAGATATCCGGATGCTTCAGCATATCCGGACAATTGACGGCAATGGAAAGTGTCCTGGATAAATGAGGCTCCACTGTATATATATATATAATATATATATATATATATATATATATATATATATATATATATATATATATATATATATATATATTACAAGATTTGCATAGTTTATTTTGCTTATTGTAAATATATAAAATGTAAATAAAATATTCAAGTTTATAGCAAATAATATAAAATGCTGTTTTCTCATTTATTTGTAATTTGTCATGCTAATGCATTAAACGGTCGTAAATCTGCGTTTTTACTTCGACGTGTGAGGCAGGTGTGTTGCATAATATTTGATCCGCCTAATTTAAAGGTCCGGTGTAAAGACAAATAATGACCCCCATCCGGTCATTTTTCGACAGCAAAAAATGACCCCCGGTCTAATTATCTCATGTGAAAATCACCCCTGGTCTTATTGATGTTCGAAAAATCACCCTTTTGCCCGTAGAAACCACCACCCTAATAATTTGGACAACCCACGTGAAGAAAAATGACCCCCATAGAAAAATCATCCTCCCTGTGGATTAAACTGAATTTTTTAGGGGCAAAAAAAAAGGAAGAGAATATATTGCTGAAAATGCTTACCTGAGCTGCAATTGGAAATAAATTGATGATACTGTTGATTTCACAACATTATACAATTATAATTATTTTTTTAATGTCAATGCGATGTTTCAGAATCTAAAGGAGTAAAAGATTTATTAGTGGCAAAGGGTTAGGTAAACATTGTTTTTTGATTTATGGAAATCATCTACTGACGGAAAAATTCAGTAGTATCTAATAGTATATTATTATATCCTCCGCTTGAAAAGCGGGAGGTATATCGTCATATCGGGAATGTCCGTCCGTTACGCTTTGGGGTGTCCATCTATTATCCGCAGCTCCTCTTATGTATAAAAAGATGTGTTCGTGAAAAGAGCTACTGCCCCGTTTGGCAACATAGCGACGCATTAAACTGTTCTTACGGTATCAAATACATGTATATTGGTACTCAAAGTAGAATGTCTGATAGAAATACAGTTGCAAAATAGGAAAGCCCAGCACCACTTGTTCAAAAAGCAATCTCGTGAACAGTTTTTGAAAGGTAGGTCAAACTCAAGGGTCAAAGGGTCAAAGTTGATGGTTTCTTAAAGAAAGGTTTAATGTAACAAGGATTACATATGTGAAATATGAAATCCCTAGCCCTTACCGTTCAAAAATTATGGCCAAGGTTAAAAAAAGTTTTTTTTCATACTGTAATGGAAATCTCGCAAGGTCAAGGTCAAAAGGTAAAGTTTTTAGTATCCAATGCCAAAAAAATAGATATGTGAAGTATGAGAGTACTAGTATTGTACTGTTTAAGTTATGGCCAAAAGTAAAATTTGGCATTTTTGTGTAAATGGAGAACTCCAAGGTAAAGGTCAAAATGTCTTAATTTTTGTGATAGTCAAAGACAATTTCTAAAACAAGGAATATTCATATAAAATATGAAAGTCATAGCTCCAATAAATTGAAAGTTATGGTCAGAGGTTAAAATTGTGCACAAAATATATCTCTGCCAGATAGATAGACAGATAGCAAATATGTTAAAATTATAGATCCCCAATCTTAGATTACGGGACATAAAAAGAAATGATCTTCAATTAACTTTTCATATTATGATACAGTATAAAGAAGACGTTAAAAAAATGAGAATGTTTGTTCTGATTTAAATTCTCTGAAAATATACTCAGAACTGAGGTAAAGGGTGGAGTAAAACAAGAATGAAGAAATGTAATGAATACTGTATGCTATATTAAAAGGTTATATCTACACGTACTATAATTTTTTGCATTGGAATTGTTATTTTACACTAGCCCATAGCTTTAGAGAGTATATTTTTAGGTGTTATACCCACCTATCCCTCTTACTTATTTAATAGGTAGTTGATTATCAAGCAAAAGCAACAACAAAAAACTACCTTTTCTATAAGGTGGGACTTAAAATAAGCTTAAAAATAATCTTATATTCTAATCTAATTTTCAACTGCTACGTTGCCACAATACTTCACACCAGTACTATCATATCATAATTTACTTCGCCGTGATTAAAGCAGACTCTAAATGTTGGTGGGGGTATACGTGGAATATTTGTGGCAACGTAGCAGTTGAAAATTAGTAGAATATAAGATTATTTTTAAGCTTATTTTTAGTCCCACCTTATAGAAAAATAAAGGTAGGGTAGTTTTTTGTTGTTGTTGCTTTTGTTGATAATCGACTTCCTCCTAAATAAGTAAAGGGGTGGGTTGCATACACCTAAAAATATACTCTGTAAAGCTATGGGCTAGTGTAAAATACACATTCCAATGCAAAAAATTATACATGTAGATATAACCTTTTAATATAGCATACAGTATTCATTACATTTCTTCATTCTTGTTTTACTCCACCCTTTTACTCAGTTCTGAGTATATTTTTCAGAGAATTTAAATCAGAACAAACATTTTCATTTTTTTAACGTCTTCTTTATACTGTATCATAATATGAAAAGTTAATTGAAGATCATTTCTTTTTATGTCCCCGTAATCTAAGATTCGGGGATATATAATTTTAACGTGTCCGTCTGTATGTCTAATACTCCGTTGATCCATCCGGCGGCCTGTTTGTCCGCAAAAACTTTAACCTTGACCATAACTTTTCATTTATTGGAGCTATGACTTTCAATATTTTATATGAATATCTCTGTTTCAAGATCTACTTTGAGTATCACAAAATTTGACATTTTGACCTTTACCTTGGAGTTTGTCCCATTTTACAAAAATGCCAAATTTTTACTTTGGCCATAACTTTTAAACGGTAGATACTAGTACTCTCATACTTCACATATGTATTTTTTTGGCATTGGATACTAAAAACTTTTACCTTTTGACCTTGACCTTGGAGATTTTGTGTATTTATGACAAAAATTGAAACATGATCATGGCTATTGAATGTTAAGGGCTAGGGATTTCATACTTCACATATGTAATCCTTGTTACATTAAACCTTTCTTAAGAAACCATCAACTTTCGCCCCTTCCACCCTTGAGTTTGACCTACCTTTCAAAAACTTATCCTTAGCAATTACTTTTGAACAAGTGCTAGGGCTTTCCTATTTTGCAACTGTATTTCTTGTGGGACGACCCTACTTTGAGTACCAATATACATGTATTTAAATTGCATTTAAGAACAGTTTAATCGTCGCTATGTTGCCAAACAGGGGCATAGCTCTTTCACAAACACATCTTTTTATACAAAAGAGGAGCTGCGGATAATAGATGGACACCCCAAAGCGTAACAGAAAACAACACCTCCTATTACAATATACCCTCCCGCTTTTCAAGCGGAGGATATAATAATATATAATACTGCTGAATTTTTCCGTCAAGATCGATTCCATCATCGAAAAACAATGTTTACCTAACCCTTTAGGCTCGATAAATCTTTTACTCCTTTAGATTCTGAAACATCGCATTGACATTAAAAAAATAATTATAATTGTATAATGTTGTGAAATCACATATTATCAATTTATTCCCAATTAGCTCAGGTAAGCATTTTGGCCAATATGCTTCTTTATCTATTTTTTTTTTTTGCCCCCTAAAATTTTCAGATTTAATCCACAGGGAGTCATTTTTCTACGGGGGTCATTTTTCTTCACGTGGGTTCTGCACATTTTTTGGGTGGTGACACTTTTTCTACGGGCAAAAGGGTCATTTTTCTATGTCGAATAATGACCGGGGGTCATTTTTCGCCGTAGAATATTGACCGGGGGTCATTTTTTGCTGTCAAAATTGACCCGATGGGGGTCATTATTTGTCTTTACACCGGACCTTTAAATTAGGCGGATCAAATATTATGCGACACCGCCTCCTCATACACGTCGAAGTAAACGCAGTTTACGACCGTTTAATCAGCATTAGCGGTCGCAAATTACAAATAAATGAGAAAACAGCATTTTATCTATTTGCTATAAACTTGAATATTTTATTTACATTTTATATATATTTACAATAAGCAAAATAAACTATGCAAATCTTGTAATATATATATATATATATATATATATATATATATATATATATATATATATATATATATATATATTATATATATATATACAGTGGAGCCTCATTTATCCGGAAATGTTTTGGTTCCCAGTTAATTTGTCCGGATATGTGAAGCATCCGGATATCTGAATCACCAGTAAAACAAGACAGAATAGGTTTTTAAAATTTCGTTCCGATGAAAAATCGTCCGGATACGAAGCATCCGGATATCTGCGTCCGGATATCTGAAGGTCCACTGTATATATATATATATATATATATATATATATATATATATATATATATATATATATATATATATATATATATAAGCACTAAAAATGACCACCGACACGAACAATAAAAATTGTCAAATTTTCGGACGCCCTGTCCCTTCCTCAGGACAAAGAAAAGAGTTAAAAAGTCATAAGAACAAAGGAAAAAGCGAAACAAAAAACAACTAGCACTACTACTAAACTACTAAACACTATTTATTTACATACTAAGTTACATGTTGATTTGGAAATTTTTAAGAACACTATTAAAGAAAGAATCCGGGCCGCTATGAAATGCGTCCGGTCTATCGGTATACTCGGGTGAAGTGCGATTTACATAATTGAACGAATTAATTATGCTAATTAATTACGACAATCAGTAAATCGTACATTGTTTCATTCTCTCAAAATGGCGTAACTATACTTGATAAAGAATAACCAAAGAAAAATAATATAGAAGAGGCATTTTAACATATGAAATATGATCTATTATAAATTTTAATTTGAAATGTTTTAGGACTGATTATCGGTAAAAAATAATTAATAATTAATTAACAAAGGCGTAAGCAATACATAGTTATGTGGGTTGTTCGAGAGTTGGTGACGCAAATTAACTGTAGAGTTTACACTAAATTGAGAGAATAATCTTGTTTGGTATCATCAGGAATCGGGTCTAGTTTACGTTCATTCTGGTGAAGTCATTCAGTTTGTTAATACCATTGGGGCGGAATGACTTCAATCTGTGCATCCAGAACTTTTCTTTGCTTTTTCTCTGAGCGTCTGTCCATCTTGGGTTATGATCAATCACCACTACTGTCATGTCCTCCCATTTGTGACCCTCAAGGTTGAAATGTTCCCCAACGGGTTCATTGAGTTTTTTGGTCCTAATGGTCGAACGGTGGTTATTGACTCTCCTGCGGAGATCTCCTGTTTCACCAATATATTGTTTGGAGCAAACTTTGCAACTGATGAGATAAATGCAGTTGTCAGTATGACTAGACAAATTCCCTAGTATTTTGTAGCTGCAGCCTGTAACAGGGCTGTTAAAACTGTCTGTGTCAGTGCTGTGCTTACAAAGAAGACATCTTCTGTCAGAGCAAGTTTTAAAGCCCCCGTTAGGTAATGGGTTGTCCAGTCTGGTTCTTACTACCATGTCCTTTAGGTTCCTAGGGCGTCTGTATGCAGCCAATGGGGGTTCCTTAAGATCTCTGCCATTTGTTTGTTTGAATGGAGAATTGGTAGGTTCTTTTGATGGATACCGCGATACCGCTTAGGTTCTTAAGGACGGGATGGTATGTGGCTACCAGAGGGACTCTACCGCTATTTTCTTTCTCTTTGTAGCGTAATAGGTTTTGCCTGTCATGCCCCGCCATCTCATCAATAGCTGTTTGTACGTTGCGGGCATTATAGCCTCTTTTGCATAGGTGGGACTTAAGAAGACCACTTTGCTCCTGATACCAAGATATCATAAAATTTTCCGTATCAGCAATGTGTTGTTTTCTATTAAATCTTTCATGAATTGCATTCTCTCATAGAAAACTAAAGTCCAAGAAAAGATCCTAGTTCCAGACATATATACGTTACCTTGAAAAAAGAAGTCAATGTCAAGAATAAGATTACAATAAACTCCATGCCTCTACGACTTATAGTTTCAGTTTATATGGTTTAATATTAAACATTAAGACTTCAAGAGGCAATAACTCATAAAAGGGGTCATCAGATCATTTTGCAATGGAAAAAGATTGTAGTTGAGAAACTTTGAAACTTTGAAACTTTTTATTTCACTAAAGCCCCCACATGGGGCATGTTAGTACAAAAAGAATTTAACAAATGAACAAGTAAACATGTGAACAGTTAACATGATGAACAAGAAAAAGATCTTTGATATGGACAGTACTGATGGATGTAAAAAATTAAAATTAAAAAATAAAGCTTACATTGCAGGAAGTTCAGGCACTAAATGTTTTAAGAACAGTTTTACAAAACTTAGCTAAACCTATTAGTTCATATACATTAGAAGTATTCATCAAATCAGAAAAAGATAATGTGTTTGGGTTCATGTAAATATTTTTAGGTATAAATTTCTGTCTTTCATTCTTAAAAAAAGACACTTGAATATATAATGAAACTCATCACCAAGTTCATTGTTATTTCAGAGGTTACAATGTCTCTCAGATATATCAATAAAATCTACCAGCTTCAACTGGCATGTTATGACTGACACAACGAAATTTACTTAAATATAATCTAAGATCATTTGTCAACATGTTTAGATAATTTTCAAAACAAAAATTACACTTGTGCATTCTATAATTGAGGCATTTCGGAGAATTTAATACATTTACATTCCAGTCTTGGATAAATTTATTTTTTAATGTATTCTTTACAAGCACACCAATTTTGCATGATTTGTCAACATACTGAGCATTCCACATTAGGTCCAAATTACAATCATGTAAAATATTCTTAATTTCCATAAGCCATTTTGAATGATAAAAACCTTTTAGACTAAATTGATACAAAATTGAGTACAATGTGAAGGAAATTTTCTCATTATTACCACACAGAATCCTTTTCCAGAAGCTGGCCATTCTAGACTTTACTAATATACTGAATAGTATTCTACACAGCTCTCCATAAACAATACAATGAGGAGTCGTCTTTTTAACTTTCAATTTTTTTTTTTTTACAAAATTCCATATGAAAGGATTCTAAAATGTTGCAGTTTTCAAAACCCCATACTTCTACACCATACAACAATATAGGTACAACCATCGTGTCAAAAAGTTGCAGTTGCATATCAATAGGTAAATTTAATTTCCTACATTTTCTAAGAACAATATACATAGCTTTTCTGGCTTGTTGAACCAGATGTGATTTTGCATCATTAAAAGTACCTTTACTAGAAAAAAAATTATTCCAAGATACTGAAAATTTCTAACAATTTCTAGTTTTTCACCATTATAGGTAAAATGTAAACTATCAGTGTTCATGTTAGAGCGAGAAAAAAATAACAACTTTTGTTTTAAGAGAATTAACTTGCATATTCCAAGTCTGACAGTACAAGTACATTGCATTTAAAGAAGCCTGCAGTTCAGCAGCTGACTCTGCTAAAATAACTGTATCATCAGCATACAACAACAAATACAAACGTAAATAGACAGTTATCTCATCAGTATCTAACAAGTGAGCTGCTGTATTCATATCTTCAAGACCATTATAGGCATGTGACATAAATTCAACCAAATCATTAAGAAAAATGGCAAACAAAACAGGTGATAAATTTTCACCTTGACGCACACCAATATTTGAAGTAAAAAAAATGGAACAAGAACTACCTTGTCTTACACAAGACTTTGCATTACTGTATATATTTTGTATTATTTTTAACATGTTTCCATCTATAGAATGTTTCAACATTTTTTGCCATAAAAAAGCTCTTCGAACAGTGTCAAATGCCTTACGATAGTCAACAAAAGCACAGTATAATTTTCTACCTCTATGTAAATACAAGTCAATTAAACATTTAAGGTTAAATATATGATCTGTTGTGCTATAGCCTTTTCTAAACCCTGCTTGTTCTTCACAGAGCATTGTGGCAACGCACTTTGAAAAAATTACGCACTTTGAAAAAATTTTTCAAAGTGCGTTAATTTTTGGGACCAGGTTAACGCACTTTGAAATTTTTTTTTCAAAGTGCGTTAATATCGACCATATTAACGCACTTTGAAAAAAAATTCTGCATGGCATAGTCAATATTCCTACAAGTCTCAGGTATGATAAATTATCATTTGAACCTGATTTGATACTTTTTTGTCCCCGCTTGAAAAGTGTGGGATATTAATTTGGGTCTATCTGTCCGTCCTTCCGTCTAGCTGTCCGTCCATCCGTCTTTCTGTAACGCTTTCGTTTCCACACGATATCTCGACAACCCTTTGAGCTTTTGCAATGAAATTTAACATAACAGAATCCTTATTTGTGGCCTTAGGAAGACCCCTTTTGAATTTGGGGTCCAAAAGGTCAAGATTTCAAGGGCGTAAAGAATTACGAAGGATAGTATTATTCTTCCGCCTATCTCTAAGTCAATTCTCAAAAGTTAACATATTGGAATGATTCTCAGAATTTTTATAGATATTCATATGAATTTTCATAAAACTTTACTTATTTGGGATACCAAAGAGAGATAACTCTATAATTTTGGTAAAACTTGTGTTTTTCACTATAGAAATCAACGGAAAACTGAAAATATTTTTAAAACATCTCCCCCCCCCCCCCGTGAAAAAAAAATTCCTTATTTAAAGGTAATATGGACTGTAATTTTAAAAATTTATGCCAAAGCTTTTTGTGTTTCACGGGGGGGGGGCATATGTTTATAGACAAAACACGAAAAAATGCTTATTTTTCACCAATTTTAAAGCTATTTAATACTAAATTATTGTATTTTATTAATTTATATATGCTTTATTTATTTGCGTAAAACATGAGAAAAGATATTAGATACATGTTATCATATTTATGATTTTTTCAAAATATGGCGATTCTTGAAAGTTCATCACTATATCCCATCATACGTTGCGAGGGGATAATACTGTTGTCTATTTCTAAAATATAAGTCTAATTTCTTTTGTTTCATGAAAATTTTTTCAAAGTGCGTTAAGTTTTGGGACCAGGTTAACGCACTTTGTAAAAAATTTTCAAAGTGCGTTGATTTGGTCCTAATTCAACGCACTTTGAAAAAATTTTTCAAAGTGCGTTAACCTGGTCCCAAAATTAACGCACTTTGAAAATTTTTTCAAAGTGCGTAATTTTTCAAAGTGCGTTGTAAAAGAGCATACCTGAGTTTTCTAAATATTTATGCAACCTAATATTCAAGATACAAGTAAACAATTTTCCATAACAGCTTAGAATGGTAATACCACGATAATTATCTACATCATTAGGATCTCCTTTGTTTTTGTATATTGGACAAATATAACCTTCTGACCAACTGTCAGGCACAATACCAGTCATGAAAACCAGGTTAAAAATTTTTACATATACAGGCATTAATTTTGCAGATGTATTTTTCAAAAATTCATTCAAAATAAGATCACCACCACATGCTTTGTTGTTTTTCAGCGACTTTATAGCATTCAATACTTCTGTTTCAGTAATAGCTTGGTTCAACTCAATATTAAAATTAGTTACATTTGGAAGCTGATTAACATCATCATCTGAATCATCATCTAAAGCATTCATATTCTTAAAATGATCATAGAAAACATCAAGAGCAATTTTCTCAACATTTTTACTACCCTTTCTGTCACATTTATTCAATAATGACCAATATGCTTTTGCATCAGTACTACGTAAATTTCTCAGTTTATTAACAAAATTTTTCTGGTACTCTCTAAACTGTTTATTTAAAGTCTTTTTATACTCTCTACTACTTTGTAATAAACTCTGTTCAGTCTCAACTCTTTTCAGTCTCCAATGGAGATTTCTACATTTGTGATACTCTTTACGTTTCAAATAACATTCTTTGTTAAAATAAGGTTTACATAGTTTAGATCTTACAGACCTCAGCTCATTGTTATTAGACACAATAAACATATCTGCTTTTTCAGCTGCATTCTTGATTATAGAATTACAATTAGTGACAACCTGATTAATAAAACCAATATCAACCTGATTCATGTCAACATTCTCAAGATTTATAAGCAGTCTAAAGACCCTGAAAGGCATTTGTAAAGGTTTATTGTCTCTACCATATACGGTTTCGGAGAAGGAGTGATAACAAGGTTTTTCACACAATAGGCAATAACTTTTATAAGGCTCAATCTTAAAGGGGACAAGAAAGAATCTTTGAAATAGTTTTAAAAGTATATACTACAGTATTAAGGATGCAAAGTCAGATAGTATAAAAATTATGTTAAAAGACAAGACAGATATAAAAAGAGCAGAATTTTTCAATTTTGGAATATCCTTGAACTATGGCCTTTGCATTACTATTAAAGTCATTGAATCTTACGCCGTTGGACCCGTGTCTCTACAACTTCACGTTTTGAAAATTTTCAATTTTTTGTAAATTTTAAAACTTTCAGGCGCAATTACTTTTTGAAGGATTTTACTGATCCTTTTCCAATGATAGAACGAAGAGTCTTCTTAATTAGTCGGAGGCATTGGTAAAGGTTTCTGGCCTCTGATTTACGGTTTCGGACGAGTAGCGATAACAAGCTTTACGGTGAAAGGGGCAATAACTGCGTAAGCGGTCAAAGTTCAAACAAGGGGGGGGGGTTGAAAGAACTTTCAATATCAATTATGATAAGCTACAAATTTTTTCGATAAGTCTTGCAGTTTCAAAAGTCAAGGTGAGAAATAAAATATCAAACATAAGCATTTAAAGTATTTAAAGAGATCTTTCCACAGAAATGTGGAACTAATAATAAAAGAAGATGATTTAAAATTACAATGTCAATCAAGAAAATAAGTAAACTTAAAGTGCTAGATATGATTTGTAATCTATTGTTCCGATAAAATAAAATTACATCATTCCATAAAGAAATAAGTTCAATTCTTAGAATTGTCGCTTCCTGAAAAAATTGGAAACTTTCTTGTTGTAATGAATATTGAAAGGACTGCAGAGATGCAACATATTCCCCACAGATTTGTTGACAGATTCCCAGAATTTGCCAAGAGATATCTCTAAGGAGAGTAGGAACATATACACCGTCATCATAGAGCAGCAGAGTCTGTAGATCCTGTAGAGAGTGTTGTGAACTGACTGTGTCACCCAGTCTGTGGCGATTCAGTATAAAAAGCATATGTAACATCACTAGAGGTGGGATAACTAAGAGGGACCTTCCTTTCTTCATAATGATCCGCTGCTCCATCACTAGTTCATCAATGTAAATGTAGTCGTTTTCAAGCACAATATCTTTTACAAAAGCTTTTCTTATTTTTTTACTTAGATGCATCCCAGCCATACACTCTCTGTACGTATTTACATTTACTTGACGACCATATGAAAGATAAGGTGATGACAGTCTGTCCTTTGCTTTCTGTAAACAACTGAGTGAGAATTCATACCTTTTATCTCTGTACAAGTACAAAGCTAGATACAGAATGTCTGACACACAACCAAACGTGCAAGACACTTTCAGCAGCATAGATATCTTATTAACTTTGTAATAAATCTTATTCTGATATTTTTTCGGAGAAATCCTACTCTGAATCAAAAATGCAATATTTCGTAACATGCATGATGTCATATACTGTAATGTAACTAACTGATATGATGTCAAACTTCCAATAATAATTCCCTTTAGACGTTCCATGAAATAAAGGATTTCCTCAATACCATAACCAGTATAATTATCTGACTCTGCATATAGTTCTCTATAGAAGCTGATATCTAACTCAGTGCTAGAAATGATGCTGATCTCGTCAGTAGAGAAACTTATTGATCTGTATAAGATCGGAAGACTGAGGTAAGGTCTCAAGGATTGACTCAATAGAAGGCATGATATTCCCTCACAATATAAACCATACAACTGTCTGAACAGTAATAATTGTTCAGAACCGATTACTTTCGTTCTAAACATATTATTATGAGGAATGAAAAAGTTTGGACATTCTCCAATACGCACATAGTATATTAATAGTTTAAAACATTCCCAGAAACAAGACAACAAGTTGTGAGGTGACCAGTTCAAGCAAATACTAGTACCATTTTGAATTACCCAAAATACAATTGTTTTTATGTAATATGAACATAAAATTGGTGAATCATTTTTAAAATTAATTACGTCTTTTAGAAAAAATTTTAAGAGGCCATAACACAAAAACTGAGAGTGATTCATTGAATAAACAATTATTTGCTCAGCTCGAGAGAATGAGATTCTCCATTCTTCTCCATTTTCATGTGTGCTACCGATTGGAACAACGTGGACCCCTCTGCTGTATACCTCTGAAAGACAAATTCGGATGGCCACCCTTGTTGTCGACATCTTTGTATCCATGGGAGTGCTATTGTTGGCCAGTGATCTGACCAAAAACAAAAAACTAAATCTGCTCCTTCACCAAGTAAAAAATACCATGTAGAACAAGGTCCAATTTGGGCAGAAGAGGTGTCGAAGGAATACACAGACATATCTTGGAAAATGCTTTTTCGGTATAATATACTAGAAATGTAAACTTCACCATTCATAAATACACAGGAGGATCTAACTTTGAAATGCCTTGTTAGAGTAATCAATTTAAGTCTGGTAAATCCCGGTGGTAGATCTTCACACTCCATCAGAATCACGGTGTGTTGTGGGATACGGTAGAGACTGATCTGAGAGAGATCACAGATTACTTTGTGGTCTGGAGGCCAGAACATTAAATCTACATCTGAAGTTTTCAGTCTGAACCCCTCACGCCTACTACCACTTTTCATTCTATCACACTCCATCAGGATAAAAATAGGTTTCATCACAAACTCCTGAGTGTCCATCACTTCTCTTCTTATCCTCACTTCTGTAGGACTCCCTATTTCATGACACATCCCTTCATAAACCGCCTCTGATAGTCTAGGAATCTGATTCATTTCAAGGTTTCATTAAAATAATAAAGTAGCAGACATCTGAAAAAGAATATATAAGACATTAACAGTATTACGAAGGCGTAAGGCAGTAATCAAACTTAATAAGTTTGAATGACTTTTGAAGTTATTACATGAAAAAAAACGGCGAAATAAAGATCCTTCTTATTTCTTAAAAGTCATTCTGAATAACTTATATGAAACCTTGAAAAAAGAATACAAGAATACATACTGTAACGTTTTCGGGTTCTTTTATGGGATTCGGCTGTTCTGTCTGAACAATTAAATAATAAATTAATTTTCTCAATCACAGATTTAGATTAATAGTATGTACAATTATTCCTTCGTTTCTCGGGAGCGCAAGCGCCTTCCAAGGACTGAAGCGCGTCCGCTTCTTACCTTCAGTCAAACAAGAATATCAGGTACTTTATCTAAATAATATATAATCAATCAAAGTCTCGAAAGTCTATTTCAGACACATAAGACTTGATTCAAGGTATTCCTTGCAGTACCTACCACGTTTGACTTCTCTGTATACAACCGTCTTTCCAATTCGGCTGTCAGCAACAGACTAACTAAAACAACCAATTGTCTCCTTATTTATACCTACAACAGGTCACATGACCTGCGGAGAACCTAAAGGAACCAAGAAACCGGAAGTCAGTGCAACTACCGAGAAACGAAAGGATAATATGATCTCGATTACAGTTTTGGCTTCACTACCCACGCCTCCAGGAAATGCGTCTCGCATTCCTCAATAAAGAAAAACTAAAGGCGTACAATTGTACAGATGTTCATTATTATTTACACCATGCAATAGTCTTCCTGACTATGTACATATTCCATAAAGATTTGAACATACTAAGCTCTCTGCTTAAATTTACAATGTTATTTGCCATATCTACAGTTTTAACCACTAAAACCAGAGTTCTTCCTCATGGGTCTCAACGACAGATTTTCCATCCTTTTGATATGTTTCCTGACACCGATCCAGACGTTTCTCTTGGTCACTTCAGTCTGAGTAGCCTCTGTCATCTGCTCTGTGGGAAGAGTCTGTGTACCTTTGTCGACACCAACTGAACGGATGGAATCCTCGACACTACAATCCTGGACATCAGTCGACGATGCCGCTGATACTGTTGCCGAAGGAGCTGCATGTTCTTTCACAGTCGTCATGGGATGCTGGAATGTAGCAGGAGCATCAGGAACTAACGAACGCTTGCTCAATAATCTCTTGACTTTTGGAGTGTGTACAGGAGCCGGTCTCGTTGGTTTCCTCTGCGTCACTTCGGAAGAAGGAAGGGAAGTCCCAGCCACTGTGGCTTCACCAACAACATCCGATAGATTCCCGGGATCCAACTGCTCCCAATCACTCTCACTGTCCACCTGAGCGAATCAACCATGTCGAGTTTTACAATGTCTGACCATGTCGCTCTTCTTATTTGTAGCATAGTCGCAATGACTGCATTCAAACCGTTTCTGTCTGCGCTTTCTCCCACACTCAAGTACATGTTTCTCCCACTCTGATTCTTCACCAAATCTCTGAGAACACATAGGACAAAGGTGACCCTCTTTTCTTTTAGTGGTCTTGGTGTTTGCCATGATCTGCAAAAATCACAAAAACAAAATCCTGAGTATAAAATATTCTAAAAAAAAAACTAAACATATAATGAAATTGCGCTACACTAATCCTTAGTTGTACTGACAGCTTATAATTTGTATTCAACAATGAAGTCGTCATGCCACGCAGGTGCATTTCTAATGCGCCTTGGCCTATCTGAAGCACAACCGCTAGGGTTTTCAGCAATATCATACTGATCTTCATTTTCTTCTACAAGACACTCTTGAGTATCATCTTCCGCATTGTTTTGACTATTGGAATTACTGATATCCTCCTCTCTTTGAAGTATCTGTGATTTACACTTCCGTAAGCGATCACAGTGAATAATAGTGCTTTTGCCTTTTGCTCCACATGCAACCTTATATAAAAATATCTGACAATTTGTCTTCAATTAAGAAAGGCCCTCTCCAAAACGATGTTAACTTCGGAGAACAACCGCTCTTTCTTGTAGGGAAGAATACATAAACTCTTTCTCCGGGACTAAAGGATGACCATGCTAATTTGGTATCATGGTACCTTTTCTGGCGCTGCATTTCACCTTGCATGTTTTCTCTGACCAACTTATGAGCTGACTCTAATCGTTCACGCAACACCCAAACCCATTGACTTGTTGGAATATCCTTAATATCTGGAGGCATTTCATACATCAACTCTAATGGGGTGGTCGCTTCTCGTCCCAACATTAGCATGTTTGGCGAGAAATTAGTGGTGTCATGTTCTGTAGAACGATATGCCATAAGTATATACGGAAGATGCAAATCCCAGTCAAGTTGATTTTCCTGAACGTAAGTGCTTAACATAGAGAGCAATGTGCGGTTAAAGCGCTCCACCATCCCGTCTGACTTCGGGTGATAGGGTGTTGTACGGGTCTTTTTTAATCCCAAGTAACCGACACATCTCTTGAAAGAGCTTGCTCTCATATTGTCGACCTTGGTCCGAATGAATGGTAAAGGGGATACCAAATCTACAAATACCTGTTCCACCATAGTGCGTCCAATCGTCTCAGCTTCCATATTTGGCAGAGCGAATGCCTCTGTCCACTTGGTGAAATAGTCTGACACAACCAAAATGTGGCGATTTCCTCTATCAGTCTCAGGTAGCTCACACAGTATATCTGTGGCAATTCTTTCCATTGGCATACCTGATCCGGTAATCTGCATTGGGGCTCTTTGTTTAGGGTTTGGATTTTTACGTCTCGTACACTTGTTACAACCTGTAACATACTGGTAGACATCTTTTTGAAATCCAGGCCAGTAATATCTCTGCCGTATCTTAGCTATCGTTTTGTTAACCCCCAAGTGTCCTGACGTCTGGTTATCATGACACATCTCCAAGACGCGTCTGCGCTCTTGGTCTGGTATGATAGCTTGATAAACTTCTTTGTTGGGACGAAGCAGAGTCCACTTGCGCATGAGCAATCCATTCTCTATAGCAAGTCTAGAAAACTGATTCCACAAAGACTTCACTACGTAGCCATGCATAGACATATCGCTAAAACTTGGTCGCTCACCTTTCTCGACCCATGTTTTTACAAGCTTAATGTCTCTACATTGCTCCTGAGCCTCTTGCAGACTATAATCCATGTCGTCACTTTGTATATCCGATGACTGTAGAGTTCGTACAGCTGGTTCAACTTTCATATCATACTCAGCATTTTCCAATGATGGAGCATCAAACCCACACTGAGCGCAAGGTATTCTGCTCAGCGCGTCCGCATTACCGTGCTTTTTACCGGGTCTGTGTTCTATTTTCATATCATAGGTACTGATCACTTCCAGCCACCTAGCCAACTGACCCTCTGGGTTTTTGAATCTTAAAAGCCATCGCAATGACCCATGGTCCGTTCTAATAAGAAACTGTTTACCATAGAGGTAGTGGCGGTAATGCTTAATAAAAAATGGGGACAACGGCCAAAAGTTCTTTGCGTGTCACACAATATTTTCTCTGACTTGGACAATGTACGGCTAGCATACGCTATAACACGTTCTTTACCATCAATATTTTGAGATAATACCGCACCGATCGCTTCGTTGCTAGCGTCGGTATCCAGAATGAATGGCTTCGTTACATCTGGTAGAGCTAATACTGGCGCAGTTATCAGTTTGTTGCGCAGCACTTCGAATGCTTCTTGGGCTTCTTTACTCCACAGAAACTTCCTTCCATTTTCTGTGAGTCGATGCAATTGTTTGGCAACTGATGCAAAATTCTTTATAAAGCGCCGGTAATAACTGCAAAGACCTAGGAAAGATCTTAACTCAGTCACAGTACTTGGCATTGGCCACTCAGCTACTGCTTTCACTTTCTCTGGGTCGGTTGCAATTCCGTCTTTTGAAATAATGTGTCCCAGATAGGATACCTTGCTGGCAAATAAATTGCATTTCTTGGCCTTTAACTTTAAGCCGCTCTATGTGCAATCTCTGAAAAACATGTTGCAGGTTTTCAAGCATATCATCAAATGATTTGCCTACAACAATAATGTCATCAAGGTATACTAAACACTTATCCCATTGGAGTCCTGCAAGAACGGTTTCCATAAGTCTCTCAAACGTCGCAGGCGCACAGCATAAACCAAAGGGCATAACCTTGAATTGGAATAAACCTTGTCGTGTCACAAATGCAGTCTTCGGCTTGTCACTCTCCTCCATACTAACCTGCCAGTAACCACTGTTCAGATCAAGCGTAGAAAACATCTCGTGTCCTGATAAATGGTCAAAAGCCTCATCGATTTTTGGAAGAGGATAAGCGTCCTTTGTGGTCACCTCATTTAATCGACGGTAGTCTACACAAAAGCGCATTGTGCCGTCTTTCTTGCGTACAAGAACTACTGGCGATGCCCAGGGACTGTTTGAAGGTTCTATTACATCCTTTTCGAGCATTTCCTTAACCTGTGCATCTACCTCATGAGTTAGATGAATCGGAATTCGCCTAAGACCTTGCTTGATAGGTTGTTTAGCCTGCTCCGTGTTTATCTTGTGGCGCACCACATTGGTCTGTCCTAAGTCATAATTAGAAGTTGCGAACAAAAACTGATTTTTACGTAGGAAGTTATCAACTTTTGTCACTTGCTCTGGTAATTGATTACCTTTACATCTGTCTAACAAATCTTTCAGATCACCTCAGCTTTTTTGGTTAAACCCTGAGGATAAAATGGCGATTTTGGTCTCTCCTCGCTAGAGCTCGTCATTTTCCCGATCAGAGTTCCTTGAAAAATCTGTTGCATATCATTAAGCCCATTCATTAAGCAAACTGGTATCTTATCGCTACCTTTAACGAGAGTGCGTCCTACTAGCGCACACCCTTTCTCAATAAATTTTCGTTCTGGTTCCACTAAGTAATCAGCTCCTCCATAGTTATTATTTCCCGTAACATTGGCTGAAATAATTATTTCACTCCTCGTGGTATGCAAATATTACTGGCTGCAGTGACCCTGTAACAACCTAGTGTGCCTTCCCAGGAAAATGGGCATGTCTCATAATTTAATCGCAGCGAACTCTCTTGAAGATCATCAGTCCATTGTATTTCTTGAGAAAATCAAGTCCAATAATTCCGTCCACAGAAATATCTGCAACAACTGCATCAATAGTTCTATCTGTCTCACCAATCTTGAGAGAAAATGTTGCTTTACCATAATGGGACAGAACAGAACCACTAGCATTGAATATTCGCTGTGCGTTCTCCTTGAGCACAGGCTTTTCCTCCTGCAATGTATCAAACAATCTCTTTGAAATAAGAGTAAGGGATGCTCCAGTGTCAATCAAGAGTTTTGCACTGCTCCCATTCACATTTCCCTGGATGAAGATACCTGCTTCCTCGCACAAATTGTTTGCACCAACATTGCCATTGCTTTTAGATTTTCTCTTTCTTTTACGTCTACTGCGCACTTGACATGCGCTTCCGCCATCTGACTTTGATTCATGTCGCCGCATATCCTTTTCTTTGTCTTGAACTTTGTTCTTCAACTTTGGGCAATTCTTTCGAATGTGTCCTTCCTCTGAGCAATAGTAACATTTTACCCTGTTCCGCTTGCCTTCCTTCTGAAAAGAATCTCTGCTGAATCTTGCATTTGCCTTAATCTGCCTCTCCAGATTATCTATTTATTCTTCATTTTCTGCATCAGCGCTTTTAAATCTCCAGAGTCGGAAGCTTGAGCTCGGGCTTGTCCCTGACTTTCAATAGCGCGCATATGACTTCTTTTCTCTGTCTTATAGTAGGCGTCAAGTTCTACTGCCAGGCGAATAGCTTCGTTTAGATTCTGGGTCGACTCTGTTTAATGCCGTAGTCTCATATTAGAATCTATCAATCCATCAATAAAAGCCTCTTTACCAAGAGTTTCTCTTACTTCTGCCGGTGCAGATGGATATGCCAAATACGTTAATCGGCGCACAGCTTGGCCTAGCTCAGATAGGGATATTTTGTTTAACTGAAGGTAAGAAGCGGACGCGCTTCATCCTTGGAAGGCGCTTGCGCCCCCCAAGAAACAAAGGGGAAAAATTGTACATACTATTAATTTAAATTTTTTTGAGAAAATTAATTTATTTTTAATTGTTCAGAAGAACAGCCAAAACCCCTTTAAAAAAAAACGAAAACGTTACAAAAATTTTTGGTGGCGGCGGGGGGAAAATTGGCAAAAAATTTAAAAAATTAATCAAAAATTTTTTTTTTAATTGTGTTATTTTTGCCTTGAAAATAATGGGCGAGGGAAGAAATGATCAACGAAGGATTCCTTTCTTGAAAGGATTGTGAGAGATTGCGTCTTGAAATAAACAGCAATTACACCCGTTGAAACAATAAGCCAATGCGCGATTCTGGAAGGTAGGACTGGTGAACGCCAAAAGGGAAAAACAGCCGGGAGGAGCGCTAGAGGGTGTGACAATAAGGAGAAAAAAAACTCAACGAAATTTGATGCAAAAACCAAATGCCCCCCAGTTCGACAAGGGATTATGCTGCGGTGCTCAACAATATGAAACGATGGTGCCACGGCCAAATTGGAAAACGCCAAAACATTTTGAAAAATAATCCACACCCGGGCCATATGTTTTAGTGAGACTTGGCGCCCCCTTTCCTTTTTTTAAGTTCAATTGGGGAAAAGAATCCCCAAGGGAGATTTTCAAAATGGCCCCCCGGAAAAAAATAATTTTTATAAAAAGGGGAGGTACAAAAAAAGTTTAACTTTCCCAAAAACTTAAAAAAAATGGGGGTTTTTTGAAACTGTTTTTTTAACATAAAGCACAGCCACCGATTCCAAGGGAACGTAACCGGGTGCGCTCAGCAGATATAGCAGAAGGGCTGCAAAAACACCTGGGATGCGCTTCATCAAAAACCCGCGAATGCCAGATCGATTGGAAATTTGGGAAAAGGGGTTAACCAAAAAGATCTCTTTCCCGAAAAGATAGTCAACGTTGCTGATAAAGAGAAGAAGGGCCAAAAATAAAAACTCGCCAAGTGTAAAATTTTTAAACCGGCAACCCTTTTATGGAACTCATTTTTTCTAATTATTATTTTATGGTGGGGGGCTTTTGGGAAAATTTAAAGGGAAAAAGGGGGTTTTTTTACAGTGTATTCGAGGAGCTGCACAAGGGATATTAGGAAATGTTTGCCAAAAAGGGACAACAAAATGACCCTTATGAAAGCCTTTAAGAGAATTTTCTCCCCCAAACAAAAGGAGTTGTCCCTGCGCAACTAAAAAACTCAACGGGCATCAGAAACATTTTGAGCTAGGCCAAGCTGTGCGCCGATTTACGTATTTGGCATATCCATCTGAAACCGGGGAAAATAAGAGAAACTTTTTTGGGAAAGGGGCTTTTATTGATGGATTGATGAACCCGGGTTTAGACTACGCATTTAAAAAAGAATCGACCCAGAATCTAAAACAATTGGAAAAACCCTATAAAGAAAAAGAAGTTTGCCGCATTGAAAGTCCCGGGGCAAACCCAAACTAAACCCCGATTGGAGATTTAAAGCGCTGATGCAGAAAATGCAGAAAAAAATAATAAAAATTTGGGGAAGGGGAATTTAAAACAAATGAAAATTAACAAAATTTTTTCAGAAAGGGAAAACCCCAAACCCAACAGGGGAAAATGTTTCTCTCCAAAGGGAAAGGGCACATTCAAAAAAATTGCCCAAAATTAAAAAAAAAGAGAAAAACAAAGAAAAGGATAGGGGGGCGAAAGGGTAAAGTCGATGGCGGGAAGGCCCTGTAAGTTCGCAGTGACTTTTAAAAAAAAAAGAAAAAACTAAAAAAGGGAAATTTTGGGAAACAATTTGGCAGAGGGAAACAGGTTTTCTTCATTAAAAAAAATTGGGGGGGAGGGGTGCGAAAATTTTTGACACTAACATCCCCTTTCTCTTATTTCAAAGAATTTTTGATACATTGCAGGGGGAAAAATTCTAAAAGGGGAACGCACAGCGA
>NW_026928983.1:0-36114 GCF_032062105.1 Saccostrea cuccullata | reverse complement strand
TGGAAGAACAGCAAACATACCTTGGGATAACTTTTGATAAAAGAATGACATGGAACAGCACATAATGTCAGCAGAAGCTAAAGCTAGAAGAAAACTTAACATCATGAGAAAATTGGCAGGAACAAGCTGGGGTGCAAATGAAACGGTATTGTCTACCAAGATAACGTAAGACCACCTCTTGAGTACGGATCTAGTGCATGGTTAACAGCATCCAAGAGTCACCTACAGACACTAGACAAAGTCCAGAACCAGGAATTAAGTATCATCACAGGAGGCATAAAATCAACACCAATTGCAAGCATGGAAGAAATTACCAACATACCACCATTAAATAAGAGAAGAGAATGTAAAGCTATGATACAGGCCACCAAGTATCAATGCCTTCAGGATCATCCAATGAGCCAGAGAATGAAATAACAATCCTTTGGTAGACTCAAAAGATCTAGTTTTGTCTTTGAGACTCGGGCAATACAGCGAAAATCATCAGGACGTTCTGCCAAAACTAGTTAAATCAATAGAGATCACACTTACAGCTGACCCCTGTGCAGAGAAAACTGGAAATGTCACCATACACACCTCAGTCCCACAAGTCACTGCTAAAAACGAACAATCAGATTTGGTAAAAAAAAAACGTTCACAATCAGTATGATAGAAGAACATACTCCTCAACATCTTTGATTAGAGTTTATACAAACGGATCAGCCAAAAATGCAACAACAGAAGGAGGAGCGGGTATCTACATCGAATACCCTAACGGAGAAAAACAGTCAGAGGCAATACCAACAGGCCTTCATTGTTCCAATTACAAAGCCGAAGAAGAAGCCATCACCCATGCAGTACACTCCATCAGAGACAAGGCCAACAAAACAACAAATGTAGTATTCCTGACAGATGCCCTATCTGTATTGCAAGCCATTAACAACGGTAAACTCCCCGAACTTGAACAAGATCTACACAACATCGAAAGCCTTCAAACAGCATTGCAATGGATACCATCTCACTGCGGAATCAAAGGGCAACGAAAATGCTGATCTGCTAGAAAAGGAAGGAGCCAAACAACAGCAATATGAAAATCAAGTAGGCTTCTCAGAGATGAAAACCATCATCACATCTCTACACAGAACCCCTCAACAACAAGACAGTTATCACCAACTGGCTAGACCTAAGCAGCCGACCATCTTCAGACTTAGGACAGGACACAACAGACTCAACCTACATATGCATAGAGTCATGAAAGTCATACCATCACCGATGTGTCCATGTGGAGAAGCTGAGCAGAATACAGAACACCTCCTACAATACTGCAGAATACACCAGGCACTGAGAAACAACACATGGCCAACACCAACAACGCTACAAGAGAAGCTTTATGGACCAGTGGAAGCCCTACAGAAGACCACCAGATTTGTAGAGGAGACGGGGACTCAAGTGTGATTAGGCGAACGAAAAGAAGATTGATTGATTGATTGTATATTGTTTAACGCCGAGTCGGCAATTTTTCAGCCATATTTCGGCGGACTATTCTCGAAAAGAAGAAGAAGACTAAATAAATAAATTCATTTTCATCACAGGAGTTCGCGTACCTATCAATTTTGCGGAAATTTTCGGTAAATAAAAAAGATACGTAATACCTATAATAATAACACAAGGAGTGCAACCGTTGTCCACGACGCCATGACGTGACGTCACGGGCGGTCCATTTATCCAAAAGGAACACTAAAAAAAACAATCATACACAATTAACTAGAGAAACGATATTACGTTTAGATACGAGTACAAGTATTTGTACCTACCCGTTTTAAATTTTCTTGAATTCTATTAACTTGTCTTTGTTTTCTTTTCGCATATGACCTCAATCATCTAGATTAGCATTTCAGGCAGTTTTGTTCCTTCTTGGGTAAATGGACGCGCCCATGACGTCATGACCTACTTATAGTATTTTATAGTTACATTTAAATATCTTCAGTCCTAACTGGCTAAGAATCATCAAACTTTGTCAGTTGATGCATCTTCAAGGGTCTTAGGATAGATTGTATAATTTATCAGAAGAGCGATTCAAGGCCCTTGGGCCTCTTGTTAAAATTTAAACTCCCTTTTACCCAAGAATGCTTCGTGCCAAGTTTGGTTACAGTTAGCCAAGTGGTTCTTGAGAAGTTGAAAATGTCAAAAGTTTACAGACGGACATGGACAGATGGATGATGGACATTGGGTGATCAGAAAAGCTTACTTGAGCTTTCAACTCAGGTGAGCTTAAAACAGAACATACTGTTGGGGTTCCAGCTGGAAGCCACTGCTGACCAGGCTGCTGAGATGTAGAAATATTCTTGTTTTGACTGCCTGATGCGTTGTCTGAAATAAAGAATAAAAAGTACTTAGATAATTAATTTCAATTCATAACACAGCATGTGGTCTTGTTCACTAAATCTTATTGTTTAAACTTCAGATATGTCAGATTTTAAAAAATTCAAGATTTTCCTATAAGCATACCAATCAGTGGATTGCAAACGGCTATTGCAGCAGTTGTTGTTGGTGTAGCTGTTGACAGTGAACATGGGGTATGGCTAGTTGAAGAAAGGAGGGTACTGGGTCCCGCCCCAGAATGACAGTAGGTATAACTCATCACATTGTCACTATCTAAAAAATAATATACATGTACATATGTATTTGCTAAAAAGTAATGACAATTATACAAAATAAATTTCAAGCAGATTAAAACACAACAAATAAAAGATAATACTTTAAAAAGTAATAAACAATTTAATCTCATCTTCAGACGGGGACGGACAAGCTGATTCCAATATAACCCCCCGAAAAACTTTGTTTGTGTGGGTATAATTTAAGCTGTAAAATTTTGTGCTTTAATCAATATTTTTCAGGTTCTTTTTCTGAATACTGTCTTTTGTATCAAATATCAGCCCAATCATCATTTAAAAAATATATATATTTTTAGATATAAATATAAAAAGGAATGCCAGGACTTTAATATATGTTTTCTGGTCACTATAAATTCAATTCACTGTGCTTGCTCAGAATTTCATTAAGTATTACATATGTGTTTCAAACTTTCAGTTGGACTAAAGTAATGTGCGTTTTTTGAAGCCATGCAGTGCAGCTAGGTGTGAAAATTTCCAAGTGTCCTTTAATTAGGTAATCTGATTTAAATCACACTAGTATATTATTATAAGCAGATCAAGAGTACGTTATCCAAGGACAGAGGATAACCAGGAAAGGGGGGGGGGGGGGGGCACTGCAGAGGTTAACCCTTAGCTGGAACACTGTTTATTGCAGGGCCAGCCTTAAAAAAAAATGTTTGCAATTGCCACCTGAAGGGTGTCAGACACAGGAGGGAAGGAATTTTTTTTTCAACATTGAAGATTAATTTTAAATTTTTAAATAAAAATCTCAGTAAACAGTAAATTCATTTTCTGACTTTAAAATAAAAAGTATCTACCATCAACAAAGAAACTTAATTTTGCATAGATCTGACACTACATTTGAGTGTTTTGTGAGGGGCATGCGAAATAAACAAGCAAACAAATTGATTAATCAAAAAAAAAATCTTTCGACTTTTGGTCAATAAACATTTTTCAGGTGTGGGCATTTTAATGAGGCGGGAGGCAATTCCAAACAAACAATAATTTTATTTTGGTCCGGGTAATCTATTAAAAATGAGAATGAAATCAATTCAAGTCATACCTGTTGTTTTTTTCTCTTTTGATCTTGTAAATTTCAGTCTAGGCAGGAAGACTGAATCATCAGAATCGGTAGAATGCGTATCAGTCAATAAGTCATAATTCTGCATGAGCTGAGAAACACATCCAAATTTTAATGTCCAAAAAAGATGTTGCAGATTTATGAATATAGCTATATAAGTTATTTCCAAATCAAGGATTTCCAGCTATGTAAATTTAACAAATTCTTTATCATGAGAAATAGCCATATATATATATATATATATATTATATTCCCTTTAAAAGTTCCCAATTGAGTTTCCATGCATACCAACTTTCCTCATCAACTTTTCCCTCCTGGGAAATATTCTTCTTCAAGACTTGTTTTTGTTTCTTCGTATCCGGCATGGCGGGGTAGTACAATTGTTGTTGTCCCTGTTTGCTTTTTCACAGTATTTTTAACCTGAATATACCGTCTTTAACTGTAGCTGTAATTTAGCCATCCAATTGGTACTCTTAATGGCTTGTGTTTTCCTGAAATATAAAAAGTTAGTATTGGTAACCAAAGTTTCAAAAAAAAAAGATATGTTGAACCAAAATAGATTTAATCTTATTTTTTCAGGGGGGGGGGGTGTACCTACAGATCTGTACCTGGCTGGTCTAAAAAAAATTTAGATGAATAACCAGAAAACTATGGTGCCAACCACTGAAAAAAGTCTATATTAATATTGCACATCGAAACTATGGTCTTGATTTTTTTTCACTGTCTTCTCAAAGTATTGCTTGCTAATTGCATGTTTCTTAGTACATATTGTTTTAATTACTATTTCCACAGCAACATATTTCTTGTAACCATTGATTTTAGTCTACCTGGGCCTGAAATTGAAACCTTCCAAGTTTTAGCCTATAAATTTATGATGCTGCCAATTCAATTTGCAAAATGATACAGTCCAACACACTTGGTGCAGGTGTCAAAAAAAAAAGAGAGAGAAAAAGAAAACTTCCAAATTTTATCCTAGATATATTAATATAGTTAATGCTGCTAGTTAAAGTGACAAAATTATTCAGTCCAGCATGCTTAGTGCAGATGTTAACATAAGTATTTAGTTTTAAATCTGTTTTTTGTGTAGTTGAGAAAAATAAATCCAGAACCAACTTTAATGTTTTGCAATAAATCAGGGTGAAAGCCAGGTACACTCCTTCGGATGGTGAATAATAAGTGTACAAATTTTTATGCAGACCAATCCTTCCAATCATTTTTTAGACAAGAGGCCCACAGGCCTTATAGGTCACCTGAGTATTGTGTAACAACTTTCAAACGATTAAATTTGGTTCGTGTTTTAAACCAGAGGCCATGAAATTCACAATTCACAATTTTGAAAGAGGCACCACTGCTTATCATAATAATTATAAACTTAGCATGCTTTCTCTATTTACTTAATACCCAGAGGTAGATCAGAGTAACAAAGAGAAAATGCACTTCCACTTTATACCCAGTTGTGCACCTCACTCCAAAGGAACCACTGACGCTGGGGCCATATAATTCACAAGTCTGGAAGAGGCACTCTTCCTCATCATAACTATGTGCTTAGTTAGTTTATTTAATACCCAGGGGCAGAGAAGATGTTCAAAGAAATAATGCATTTTCACTGTATAATCTATAGAGACCCGCCCTAGTACTAGAACCGCTGACCCTGGGGCCATGAATTTCACAATTTTGGTAGAGAACTCAATGCTCATTACATTCATGCCAACAGTTTGCCTGTTTGATGTCCAGGAGTAAATTAAGAAGATTTTTAAAGATTGCAATAATTTATTGGTTTTGGCCCCACCCCTCAGGCCCCAGGGGGGCGGGGACCATGAAATTCACAATTTTTGTTCCCCTCAACATTGATATGACAACAATTGATAGACATTTTAATCTACTGGAACATCTGAAAGTGACTTAGGAAGTTAACATCATATAAAGTGCCCCGTCCTTCGGATGAGAGTGTATAAACCAATTTAAGGCCCTTAAACAACAGATATACACAGCATTTGATATAATACATTTCGGAATACACAACGTTTAGATAAGACTTGTTTTACAGTACACATTTTCACAACATGATGAACAGAATCCCACCTAGAATCCTAAACTTTTGACACAAGGGCTAGAGATGTTATGAAATTGCACCAATAAATGTTCAGACTAGTGAACTTACTAGTAATACCCGGACCGCTCTTATTGTCAATATGTACATACACGATCTAGTTGATACATGTCTACACATGTTCAATTACAGGCAGATGCCTGGATTAATTGGAAGATGATATCCGATGTGATCAAAAATAAATTCAACCATATTGTATGCCTTTAAAAAGTATGTGCTAAAATTTCAATTACTTGCAATGAACAGTTGCAGAGAAAACTGTGACAAAAGTTTGTTATGTATATGGACAGACACACTGATAAACAGGAAGTTGACCTCAGAATTGAACAAAAAAGATCCCCACCATATGGCATGCCTCAACAGTGTGCAAAAATTTACAGCATCTGCGATGAGTAGTTGCGGAGAAAACTGCCACCAAAAATTTGTTACCGACAGACACAAAGACGAACAGACACGCATGGGTAAAACAGTGGAAGGGGGGTATGATAAAGGCAATACAGAACCAGTTTCGTATAAAAGAGATTTTCTTGAGATTTTCCTTTACATCCAGGCCCAGGGTACTGCAGATCTGTCACAATGATTAAAAGGTTTGAATGATTTATTTGCATGCATTCTGTGCAGTGATAACATAAATGATACTAAGTGAAACTCATTTAGAACAAAATTAAAGTACATTTATGTAAATTGCATTCTATTTCTAGCTAAGCTGCTTTCAATATAATTTATTCAAATCTTTGAATTTGATTGAAACACAGGCATGTATGCCCATGATTGTTCTCTCCATAGGTAAAGGTATATATCTCTAAACAATTTTAACCAGAAAAGTTTGATGAGACTGTGGCTCAACCGGTCTTATAATGCATATAACAGAAAAAAATTTGGCACTTTAATCTTAGGCCAACGATAGTTTAGTGGGCATTTAATTTCATTGTAGCACGTTATAATGAGACACCAGTATACATATTCGTTCACCCCCCTCCAAACAGTTCGAAATTAAAAAAAACAAGAGATGTTTGTAAAACATTTATGCCCCTCTCCCCCCAAATTGGAATTTTTCCAAGTCCAAGGGGCATAATTCTGTCAACAATGGCACGATTGTACCCAAAACAGAATTTGACCTAGATATTCATCTGATAAATCTGTATACTAACTTTTATCTCAGCATGTGCAATGGTTGTGAAGAAAATGGAAACTCCAAATAATTGAAATTTTTCTAAGTCCAAGGGGCATAACTCTGTGAAAAATGGTGCGATCGTACCCAAAACAGAACTTGACCTAGATATTCATCTGATAAATCTGTATACTAAATTTCATCTCAGTATGTGCAACAGTTGCAAAGAAAATGAATGGAAACTGCAAATAATTGGAATTTTTCTAAGTCCAAGGGACATAACTCTCAAAAATGGTGCGATTGTACCCAAAACAGAACTTGACCTAGATATTTATGTGATATATCTGTATACCAAATTTCATTTCAGTATGTGCAATGGTTGCGAAGAAAATGAACGGAAACTAAGTGGACCGACAGACCGACAGACAGCAGCAAAGCAATATGCCCTCCCTTCTTCGAAGGGGGGCATAAATCTGTTGAGTATATTTCACTATATACTCTAATGCACAACTACGTAAAACTATTGCTTAGAAATCTTTAAATGCTTAAATCAAACTGTACTTACGTGTTTTGGAAAGATTAACGGCTGCTGACACAACATTGCCTTACACAGACATCTTATTCACGTGACGTTTTGGCGCGCCCGCGAAATTAATTCGACAACATTACTTTTTTTCAGAACATTTTGACATATTTTTATCGATAAAAGTTTAAGGATGTACAACACACCTACCCCAAAAAATTCCTTTCGTTTAATTTTCGTTATTTTTGTATATTAAGTACATGACTATATCTACTGCATGTATGCATATTTTGGACAAAATCGTTCGAGTGGTTTTTGGACAGGAACTTCCGAAAGTTACCCCACTTTAGTTGTTTACAAGGAGAGAAAATTTTTAATCAATGAACTACTTAAACCTTGATTTTCAAAAAAAACCAGGTTAGATATAAATGTCAAATTTCATTGACTTATTTCTTTAACCATTTAACACAAAAACATAGTCATCTTTTTGAAATACTTATCATCAAAACAATTTTAAAAGACCTTAAACTGAAAAACTATGAATTTTCTAAGCCTTGAAAATTGCGTATTTTTCAAATTCAAATTTTTTTGGTGAAAAAACCTGTCGTTTAATTTTGGTAAAAAACTTTTTTTAGGTAGCTGGTAGTAAAAATAATCTTCATAATTTTTTGTATAATTTTTGTACGACCAGTTTTGATTTAATAGCGGAAAATTACCCCCTCCCCCTATCTCAATAAATCACGTTCCCGCGCGTCTTTCAGACGGGGGTCGATCACTTTGTTATATGAATCTACAAATACACTTTAAAAAATTAAATTGGAATATTGCTTTTGCTTGAAAAATATATTAACTTGCAAATTTAAAAGTTCTCATATGTAAAGCGTATTTAAATGTAGATTTTGAGGCAATTTTTGAATACCCCTATCACCCCCACCCCTTCCTTTTTTGCGTCGCAGACCATTAGACCCTAGCATGATTAGCGTTTGACGAAAAGTCGTTCTGGTATACTGGTATTTCGTCAAGAATCTCGGAGGTATGCATTAGTTTTTAAATTCATGAATGCAGAATAAATATTGACTACTCTTTTTATATGTATCAGGAAAAAATTACTGAAAGATTTTAGTATTTAGTCCATATACGTATGCGTTATGCATTCCATATATCACATGAAACCTGGATACGAATTCAAGTTTTGTTGAACTTGAATATGTTGATATTTAATTTTATTTCTTTAATTTTATTCATTAAAAAGTGTGTATGTTCAACTCTCCTGTGATATAAATAGAATAAGTGTAATTTCTTTCATGTCATTATTTCAAACGAGACAGTATGTGGCCGTGGGGATACATCGACATTTGCATTAGATGTACATACACCCCTCATGATATTGTACGCATTTCTTTCAATGTCGTCGCTTCTAAAGTTAAAATGAAAATTCCGTATTCGTCCACATATTAACTTCAAACTATCAAACATTAAACTCTTTATCTATTTCAATATATCAAATCGCACATGGATATTTTTAAAAATCTTATAGGCTACGTTTTGTTTTGATTCGAGGAAATGCGAACCGACATTGTTGACAGAAAGTCAAAGTTACAATTTGCTGCAATAGGATATTCATAATGATAAATGCAGATAACTTCAGTACAAGTGAACAACTCTTTTCAATTCTATACTTACATTGTGTATATGAGGTCTATAGTATTCAATTCTCGGATTTATTAGGTCTTGCTGTAAATGTATCTGATTCTGTGGAAAACCGTGAATAAAGGGAGGAAAATAAACATCTCCTACATTTTCAGAGTTCTTCCTCTTTGATCAGTAAGGGTCTGAGAACAACATCGATTTTACATTGTAAAAAGTTTTTTGTTTATTTATTGTTGTTTTATTTAATTAAAGAAGAAAAACAATATTTATATCGTGTATGCACAAATTGTAATGAACACCATTAATCGGAATGTTATATAGCCAATTGTACATAATGAGAATTTCGGCAATGTAAAATAAAATTTTCAGAAGATAAAAAAATGCTGCGCTTTGATCAAAAATACAATTTATTATATATGAAATGAAATGAATTAAACATTAAGGGATGGTATTTTATGTCTCGCTTTTTATGGAGTTTAATCGGGTTAATTAAAAGAAATACTTTTGGATTGAGTATGGTACGCACAATCACAGCTAAGCCCCATATTCCAATTTTCTTTCATGATTGATATACATCGGGATCGTTTTACTCGTCGTTTTGACGCTTTATGTTTGACGTTAAATTTGACGTCACGTCAAACGTTCAATTGAAATCGCAAGAGTTATCTCCCCCAGTGTGTTGTACGTCTTTAATTGAGATAATAATGATAATGTTCAATTTATTTTTGCCTAAAATACTGCATTTGTTTTCAACAATTACTCTGCATTTCCCAAACTGCATAATTGCATTAACTGCAGTGAATATACTAGTAGTCTGAACTAAATTTTAATTTGTCTAAACTATTCTTTTTGCAAATATCCTCTTTTCAAGCTTTGGTTACAAGTGGCTGGTGCATCACCTTAGAAAAACCTATTCTGAAGCACACATTTGAATTGACAAAATTTTACTTTTCAAAGTTGAGCAAAATAAAGTTAAATTCTGGGTTGGTAAAAGGAAAATACTGATATTTCAGATCGAGATGTTTTCACCAGAAATATTTTTCCATTTTAAATCTCCTTACCTGTATTGTTGCAATGCAACTTAATTTGTACAACTATATGCGAATGCAGATAATTAACATTTCCCAATTCCTCAGCGAAGGACTTCCATTATTATGCATTATGATTGCAGGCTCAGTCAGGTATTGCACATTATAATGTCTATCAATGTCAGGCAAGGACTGACTCCAAAGTCAGTCAATGCAGGTATTGGCCGACTTCAAAATCAGTCACTCAATGCAGGAATTGGCCGACTGCATATCAGAATAAGTGAATAAAACCATAACAGTTGTTTCGGACTACCTTTGTAGTCATAAACAAATCCATTCGTAAATCTATTAAATTATATTCACTTTGGTAATAGAAGTCAAAATTTCTTTCCATTTTGCCCAAAAACATTGAACTTCAATAAAAAAAATGATTTAGACAAATAAAAATTAGTTGAGAGCCCATTATTGATATAATTTTAGCCAACAATAACAGTATATCATTCAGATTCAAAGTCTTCTGATTCTAACGAGTATGAGTGTATTATTAGTTATCCAGGTTCAATCAAGGTAGGGTGTATGGAATAAAACCCGGGGTAAATCCCCGTACACCCTTGATTGGACCTGGATCACGAATTTATTTCCTGTGTATCCGTAAAAATTCTTTGTAAAAACATAAATTGAATCTACTGTGTCTCAACCTATCGATAAGATTTACTACGTACTACAGTGCATTGTGACGTCATGTCATTTGTTTTGTGTAATAGAAAAACTATGCATTGTGACGTCATGTTTTTTTTTTATCCCCGGCTCAAGTCGGGTGTACGGAAATTTACAACCGACTTTGTAACCAATCAAAGTTCGTGTTACAAGCTACATAGGAAATAAACATTTATATTACTACCTTTTATCTTTTAAGTGGAGCTTCATATATACGAGGGTCGTCCGGTCATTGAGCTAAAATTTTCAGTAAATGTTTAAATCTATCATATTTAGTTGCATAATATTTTTTTTAGATAAAATATAGACAAAAATAAAGATTTTATTAAGCTTGAATGTGAGCAGGGTACGGTACTACGGCGCACGGACAAAAAGCCAAGGTTTTATTTAAGAATATATGAGTATTAATTCAAAATAAAAGTTTGAAATATATAGATAAGACTGGGGTAAAAATTATGCTAATTCGATTCCATAATCCATCTTGTCGTCCTTTAAAAGATTTCAAGGCATTTCGTTAATTTTTGACAGTTTTTCCCGAACATTTGAAATGGGAAAGTGGTCATCACAATACACGAAAAATGCCGACGTTTGATGACGTTACGGCGCACCAGACCGCAGTTCAGTTTTATTAAGATGTTATAATGACACCTTACGAGACTTTAAATAAATACAGAAGAAGAAAAATATAAAAACAACACCAGATCTTTAATATACAAATGAAATACATGGGACTTTTCTTAGCGAAGTCTTTTTGATCGAGTCCCCAGGTAGTACATGTACAAAACATACGAACAAACTGCTATTGTAACAGCAAAAGACACTGTCACAGTCCACCGTCGATATAATATACATGTATCGATATTAAGTTTAATGATGGTGAGAATTTTGTCCGTAACTTACTAATAAATCTTCAGAAGACCGCATGTGTGTGCCATATTGGTTCCTCAACTATTTATGAAGACTCAAGTATATGTGTATCAATGAAATTCCTAAAATACAGAGGAACTCATCCAACTTTATTTCTAACAAATATGAAATGTGACGCTGTTTTAGACACTATGACGTTATCATCCGTGCGCCGTAAGGCGATACAATGCATAACATAAAATCTCATATTTTGTTTATTTATGCATATATCTGTTTGAAATTTGCTATGTTTATTCATAAAATATGTACTAAAGAGTAGTGAAAATTTCAGAATGTAGTGATGATTATTTTTCTCACTAGACAACTTGTCCACGATTGTACCGGACAACCCTCGTACTTTAAAATAATTGTTAATTCAAAATCATTAATCCATCATTTGATCGTTTTTTGCTGACTTGATTAATAAAATATTAGAGCTTTGTATTTATTCTAAATTTGACTATGGAATGTTTCGTCCTAAGTTTTAGGTCGTGGTCCTCCAAGGAAACTGATGCGTCCCATTGAATTTCCAGGGAATTTCCAGGGATATTTGCTCACAGATATGTTTTTTTTTTTAATAAATTGATCACTTTTTGACGTCATTATTTTTTATTCTATTGAATTTAATTTATAAAATCTCTGACTTAAAACTTGTTTCTTGGTATAGTTACATTGTATTTTTTATACATATATTCCAATGCAATGTAATGATTAAAAGACGTTTATCATGTTTATTTGCAACACGAATCTTTGTCATGCAATCCATGCAAAGGTACAAAGGTTCATGAATGTTATTCAGATTCAAAGATGATAATATTAATTCACAGATATTCTAAGCAAAATGCTACTAGCTTGGTTCTTTATTTCAGAAAAGCATTAATCATATTTATGGATGGATAAACATTTACCTTTGCATGATCCCATTTATGTGGGGTTTCGTTGAAGGAATAACAATGTTCATCAAAAGGAAACCAACCATCAGGGCAAACTAAAAAATATATACACAAACAAATCTGAAAAAAAAAAAATTAAAAATTATGAGAATGATGACTCATAATAAATTCATTCGATTTGAGTAACTCAAAAATAAACACACTCAGATTTCTTTCAAATTGAGACCTTTGTATACATTTATTTTTCTGGGGGAATCATCACCATTACCTTTAGATATTAAAAATTGATAAGGGAGATGTTTTTGATATATGCTTAAATCTGAAAAAAATCCCTATTTTTTTTAATTATTGCTTGCCAACATAAGTTAATGTATACAAAGGTTAACGTTAATAAACTTACCGTTATTTTGAAACCAGGATTTCCATCCGATATCAGCACGATTTCTATCAATTGACCTTTCATTGAGATAGCATTTCATGAGTTTACATGAAAAGAGCGCTTTGTTATACAATATTCCAATACACGTTGATTTAAGTATTAAACAGTGCACAGCGCATTCATCTTGACTAACGCCTTCGAAAACATTTACGTAGTACAAGGAATGTAATGGCAGAGTGTTGTCAAAATACAAGTTTCTTGTGAGCTGTTTTTCCAAAGAAAGAGGATTTGAAAATTTCCAGAAGACACAAAGAAGAAAACACACAAGAATATGACATTTAAACATTTTCTTGAAGTTTTTTTTTAAACAATATTCTTGTAATGTTGAACTGGATTGAAACACAAAGTAAAAATATAATTTCCCTTGCAATTACACGTACATGAAAGTATTTAACATTCAGTCTGGTTCCTATAATGATTTCTTGATGCACTATTAAAAGGACTCCTTTTTGCGTACAAATACTCAATAGACAGTTCTATAGCATGGCACCATTAAATTACTAGCTACTTTACGAAATGCATTTTACAAAATATTGCATTATCAAATGATTTTCATTAATTGTGCATAAGATTTAACAACAAATAAGATTTAACTAGCAAATAAATGGTGTGTTTAAAATGACGATTACAGATGATTTATACAAACTTTTTTTGATGAATATACTAACTTTAGTAAGATTTTCATGAGTGAATTATAAATGTTTACCTTCATTTTTTGTTACAAAAGTCACAAAACGTTGTTAAGTATAAACTAATTTTTACATTTTCAAATGATTCCATTATACATTAAAATAGAGAACGGTTTTGCTTGGAATTTTATTGAGTTTATAGTTTTCTGTTTTGTCTTGCTCCTTTTTTGTTGTTGTAAATAAATTGTTTTGGATCGCATTGTTTTGGGGTTACATGTAATAAAAGTATCGAATTTTAATTTTTGCAGCTTTAAGTACAGGTCTCTGTAAGAATCAGACAAAGGGTGAATCATGAGGGTTCTCAGAATTTGAATATTTTACACACATAGAATTCTCTTACACTATGAACCACGTATGTAAAATGAAAATTATTTTGGGTCCTGGTTACTATGGAAACATGGCCAAAGAAATTTTCCCTAGCAACCGGTCAATTTCCCATGTTTATGGACAAATATATCACTAAACTTAGAGGCTTGAAATTGAATGTGAATATTACCAGAGGGGTTCTTAAATAATGTTATCATAAAGATAAACATTTCAAGTGATAAAACCATGTTATACATAGAATTTTTATTTTAAGATATTTCTTTTACGGGCAATGGAAGATATGCATGTTTTGCATTTTTTGCTGATTCAGCATTTTTGTTAATTTGGGCAATTTTCAAGGCCATATATCTCAAACTTCTCGCACAATACAAGAGTATGGTATATTTTACATAAAGGCAGAGGAATTTCCCTTTTGGAATTTAAATTCAAAAACGTGTGTTTTTTAATATTTACAATCGGTTGCCTAGCAACAAAAATGGATGTTTTGATTAAGAGAAAGAGACAAATTGTCAAATATGCGATTTATTTATGGAATTAAATCTTATCGGTGGATACCAAAATTAATTTTTAAAGTAAAAACATATTTCTGAGACTTTTTTATGAATCCAGGAATATTCTGCAAATACTAATCGCCATAGTAACAGAAAATTCCCCATAGCAACAAAGAAAATAAATCCACTTTTGACATGAACTCATATATGTTGTAAAGATTATTCAGTGTTTGACAGACCACAGAGATTTAAGAGCATCGGTACATTTTTTGTACTTTATTAGTCCCCAACCCGTGAAACTGGAGGGGGCTATAGCTTTCCTCTGAGTGTGTCCGCCGGTCTAGCTGTCCCTATGTCTGCCTGTAAGTCTGTCCTACTAAATGGGTTTCCACACTTATTTTCTAAACTATTGCATATATTGAGCTGAATTTCGGCTTGTGAGTGTATCTTGGTGAGTCACAGATCAAGTTTGAATGTCGTTACGCTTCATTGATTTATGATAGATTTATGGCGTTTGAATTTATTTCATAATGGTTTAATATCGGGTTCATGCTGCGCTAAATTCCAAAGGTCAACATGGTAAACATGAAGCCAAAAGAGGATGTTTAAAAAATGAGTTGAATTTCCGTCTTTATGTGTTTTATTTTTTTTTTTAGATTAAAGGCATACATAACCTCAAAATTTTAACATCAAACACTTTTACCTTGGTCATAACTTTTGCATATTATAAAATAACTTTCTAGAGAAAAGGGGAAACCGCATTGCTTATGCAATAATCCCAGATTGTTTTTAACGTTAACCCATGGCAAGAACAATGAGCATGTAGCAATCATGAAAATTTATTAAGCGCCATATGGCATTTTTTAACATGTTTAGAGTGTTATAGTTATCATTTGTACCTATAAACAAACAAGTGGCAAGGTTCCAGGCCATAAAAGTTAGACGAGTTTTCTTTCGATCTCAATCTCACAGTTACATGTAAAGGTTGAAATAAATGTACAACAAAATATTAGAGAAAAGAGCCTTGAAACATTTTCCAGGGACGAAACCAAAGCAAGCCTTTAACTGTAAAATATGCATGTTTTTATTTAATCCTACTGAGTATATTTTTAAAAAAATCACACATATATATATATATCTATATAACTCACTCAGATGATCAATATAAAGACATTGTTTTGGTCATAATTAATATATATTTTCACATTTCAAAATTTTCAAACTTTATTCTTCCAAAAAGAGCAGTGCAAGGGAATTAAGCAGAAAAAAAAATGCATCAATTAAAATTTGAAACAAAAGGCCCAGGGACCACATCCCTCACCTGAGCACCGTAGCTTGGATCAAAGCAAAAATCAGTTCAGCCTTGGAAAGATTAAATGTATTTGTGGTCCCAACCTACCCTTAAAAGGGAGGGGGTACGATGAAGTGATACATGTATCCAATGTAACTTAAGTTCTTCCAGATAGTACTATTTAAAGTGAGTCAAATAACAAGTTTCTTGATTAAAGCTGAACACTACTCGTAAGAAGGCATAGTCCGCCATTTTTCCTGTTCTTTAACGCTCTCCCTACAACTTATATATAAGGAGCAGATCGCTTATCAGTTCAATGTATTTTGCTATAGAGATCCGACAAGTGTAGACGTACATCTCACATAGCCGTGCTACTCGGTCGCGATGAAATTATCAAAGTTAACTTACTTTTTCCAAAACAGGACAAAAGTATCAAGAAAAATATAGGTCGATACATAAATGCACATAAAAACAAGGAATAAACGCAAAAAATCTAAGACCACGCAAGGAGGACTATATGTCGGCCACGAGTTTCGAGTGTGCAATCGGGTGTCACAAAATCGAACTGTTTATCTACCCTTCTGACAGTGCCTATTTATGAGATCATGTAAATAGTACCCAAGAAAGCAAATTCCAAAAGCAGCAAGATATTACTTTAAACCACTGGTACTTTGTTTCCGTGGTTACACGGAAAAGAAGTTCTTAATGTGTTGTTGGTGTTCTGGTGTTGCAAGGTCCTAGGGATGTATACATGTCACAAATGCGGATCCAGTGCCGGTGTGCCAGTCATCCCCCCCCCTCCTGTTTGAAGATTTTGTACATGTACAGTAATGTATATAAAATTTATATGTCCACTATCCTAAAATCAAGGAAAAAACATCTTTTATTTGTGGACCCCCACTTATGCCTTGCCCTAAACACAATGGAGACTTCAGTGCAGCCTTGGACCCCCTGCCTTCTACAACCCCATAACAAATTCCTGTTTTTTTCTCTCAAGATAGGAGCATTAGCCCAATTTCAGTAAAGTGTGAACAGATAGCTAATGAAACATGCAAATTTATGCTGAAGTCAGAAAATCTAGTGGGCACTGGTATTTTAAATAGTGCACGAAGTAGAAATCAGATTTTGCAAATATAAAAAAAAACTTTTTTTTTTTATTAAATTCAAACATTTGGAAATGAATGTATTCTTTGAAAATTAAGGTACATTGCTGGAATTCTATTCATTTTATCTCAGTTTAGTTCAGTTTATTGAAGTCAACAGACATATATCTCACAATTATACATTTTTAATAACAAATATAATGGTGAGCTTAACATGCAACATGTACAGTATATATTATATTTTCTATAATGTATAAACAAGTGAAAGGCACTATTCTTGATGCACTCGCTAGTTGCACAAATTTTTCTAGATTACATAATTCTTTTTTATTCTGTGTAATAACATGACTAAGTAACACTGTGTTACAGTTTCTATCGAACATGTACAATTCTGCAAAGCCTAGCCAATGAAATTCATTGCAGTCATCATTATTTTCTATCCTTTTTTGGAGACATGCTTGAAGAATACAATTATCACTACTTATAAGGAAAAAAAACCCAATATTTAAGGATTTTCTTTTCCCTGACCAGTTCAAGAGGAAATTCACCTAATTCACAATATATTACCATAATGTTATATGTATTCTGAAAAGGGTACATAGTGCGGTGTGCAGATATAATTATGTTTTGTTGTACAATTTTTAGTGTATTGATGTATACTGGTATACCTATTGAATACATCAAAACACCCCTCCTTTTAAGTAACACTATATATCATTGTAAGTTACAAAAACAGTTTGATTAATCTTTTGAAATTAATGCTTTACAAGTTTTAAAAAAAACACACACACAAAATTAAAGAGAATTTGTACATTTCGATTGATTGATTGTGTATATTGTTAAACATCTCTCTCTCTCTCTCTCTCTCTCGAGAATTTTTCACTCACATGAATACGCCACCACTTGCCGGTGGAGAGCTGCAAATTTTGTCCTATACTCGGCACTCAGGGCCATTTAGCAGGGAGGGATCTTTTTTCGTGCCAGCACCTACTGCCACACGCGACCTTGGTTTATACGGTCTCATCCGAAGGACCGGTCTCCACGTCCCACAGTGGGATTCGAACCCGGGACGTAAGGATTGGCTCCTTTGCGACTCTCGAGCAGACGCTTTAACCACTGCGCCACGCGGGCGACTGTAGACTTCGAAAGATGTATGTTGAGTTTCGAAATCCATTGCTTGGTAAAAATATATCATCTCATGCAAAGTGATCAATAATGTTATGAACGTTAGGGATAGAAATTTAAAGTACAAAATATTAGGTTATAATTCTTTTTGTCCCACATTTATATGGCAAGTACTGACTTTGGACAATTGCAAATTTTTATGTATTTGTCCTGCTTAGGGCATTGATTCCCTATTGATGTATTGTAGATTTATTATACCCAATTTGAACAATTGTTTCAAACAAGGGATGTAGCAACAGGGGGCACAGGGGGTGGGGGCTGCCCCCCCCCCCCAGTTTTTTCGAACGTAACTTATCACTGTAGGAAATGTTTATTAAAAGGCACTCTCAACTTTACAGTTACAGTTGAGGGAAATAAAGGAAATGTATTATTGCATTAAAATAAAATTTGGTGCTAGCTGAAGGTGTGGTTTTATTGTTAAAAAAATTAAATGAAAATATCATATACCAAAAAAATCATTTAGAGAGTAATCCAAGGGAAGTAATTGGGAAGCAAAAATGCTTCAAAATGCAGAAAAATTAATATTCACCTTTAAAATTCTTTTATGCATATCATTTGCCCACCGAATTTTTATTTAAAATGTTTAATGTAATAAAATGTTGACCTTCCTTTTTCTATGCTTAATTTGTAAATGATTGTATTTTTTGTCTTAAGCATTTAAAAACAGCAAAATTTACCATATTTTGATTTTTTCAAGTACCTAGCATGACCACTAACAAGTGTGAAATGAAAATTGAACCGTAAACATTGTTGTTTGAATCTCTAGCACTGGTTTAAAAAAAATTATACACAAATTTAATTATCTCCTTTCATTTCTGGACATCTTCATGTAAAGAGCAGATTTTCATGATTTACAGAAATGAGAAAGTCTGTATCCCGTTTCCATGGCAACGGTAAACGGAGGTTATAATTCAAAAATACTTCTACATTTCACAATCAATCACACATTTGTTTAAAATTATGACAGAAAAAAATTCAAATCTGTAAGTATGCGTTGCCAACCAATTTTGATAATTACGGAGAATTGGTCTTAAAATGCTTATGTACAGAGACTTTAGAAAATAACTTTAGCTCCTTGTAGTGTATAATTTTATTAACGTTATAAGCTCAGTAATATTGCTATGCATTAAATAAGATCAAAAATTAATATTGTTAAAGTTCAACACTATTTTTTAATATTTACCAAATCATCATTTCTGTGTAGACGAAAATAATCAAATCTGTGAATGAGTGCATGTCAAAAGTGGATTTATTTTCTTTGTTGCTATGGGGAATTTTCTGTTACTATGGCGATAAGTATATGCAAAATATTCCTGGATTCATGAAGAAGTCTCAGAAATATGTTTTTACTTTAAAAATTGATTTTGGTATCCACCGATAAGATTTAATTCCATAAATAACTCGCATATTTGACAATTTGTCTCTTTCTCTTAATCAAAACATCCATTTTTGTTGCTAGGCAACCAATTGTAAATATTAAAAAACACACGTTTTTGAATTTAAATTCCAAAAAGGATATTCCTCTGCCTTTATGTAAAATATACCATACTCTTGTATTGTGCAAGAAGTTTGAGATATATGGCCTTGAAAATTGCCCAAATTAACAAAAATGCTGAATCAGCAAAAAATGCAATACATGCATATCTTCCATTGCCCGTAAAAGAAATATCTTGAAATAAAAATTGTATGTATTACATGGTTTTATCACTTGAAATGTTTATCTTTATGATAACATTATTTAAGAACTCCTCTGGTAATATTCACATTCAATTTCAAGCCTCTAATTTTAGTGATATATTTGTCCATAAACATGGAAAATTGACCGGTTGCTAGGGAAAATTTCTTTGGCCATGTTTCCATAGTAACCAGGACCCAAAATAATTTTCATTTTACATACGTGGTTCATAGGGTAAGAGAAACCTATGTGTGTAAAATCATCAAATTCTGAGAACCCTCATGATTCACCTTTTGTCTGATTCTTACAGAGACCTGTACTTAAATCATTAGAGACGTCATTTCTCTTTTTTAAAAATAAAAGTTACTTCTGGTCAAACAGGACGGAATACCTACTCGTTGCTTTGCAAGGAACTTTGCTCTAGTTTCACGACCGTTGTGTTATTTATCCAATTTTACTTTATAAATATTACCCAGTCCTCTATATAGTTTAATACTAAAAAAAAATAAATAATACTTTCTATTGTTCTTTATCTAATTTTATTTACAATTGACATTGGCCTTTATACAATTATACCGGTATAATAAACAGCCCGCCTGCCGATAAATCACTTTATGCCTTCTTTTAAAAAAATGACTTATTTTCATGTATTACATTTATAACATTTGAGTAGGAAAAATTTAAACTAAATCTTTATATTATTTAGACGGTGCTGTAATATAAAACACCATTATCGTTTTATGAAATGATTAAACATGTGTTAAAGTCATTTAAGAAAAAAAAAATTTAAAAATGAGAAGTGCAATGCGTGAGCATTAAACAGGCTTGTTGCATTCACTTCAAAATCAATCCTTCCTTCATGAAAAACATCATCCTTTTTTAAATTAAAAAAATTAATTATAAATTGTATCACATAGGATTATGTTTTAAAGTATATAGGCATGTATAAGTAACTTAAAACTTCAACGGCGTTTCATTCAAAGTCCTGTACACATGAAGCTGTATAAAACTGCAAAAACAAAGAATCGAGAAAAACGGAGGTATGTGAATTAATTAATTCATTGGTTCATTCGTTATACCGACCTGTATGATATAAGCGTCTGAAGCAGCCTGAAATAGGAAAGAAAACAAGGCACGGAGGGTGATACTTTAATATATTATGACTGACTTTAAAAACGCAACACACCTTTTTTCACTAGAATTATTTTTCAAAAAATATTGAAAACTTATTGCAAACTTTATCAACCATACATAGTGTTGGATTTTTAACATCCACTATCCGACTTACGTGCGCGAATATTTTGCATGATATGTGAGTAATATTGCACGATATATTCGGACCTTTTTCTAAAAAAACAATATGGAGAGTAAAAAGGGGGATTTGCCAATCAACTTTGTAGATGCAATACATAAAATCTTTTAGTGACAACATATTAACTATATTTTCAGACTCCCTTTCTTGCTTACAATCCATTCAAAATAAGAATCTTGATCACCCTTATATTTTAGATATATTAATTCAGTATTATCACTTCACCCAACAGGGTAAAACAATTAATTTTTGTTGGGATTCCAAGCATATCGGCATCCCTGGAAACACAAAGGTTGACAGTGCAGCAAAAACTGCACTTGAACATGAAATTACTTTATTCAAAATTTCTTACACCGATTCGAAATATCTAATTAAAATTAATGTTGATTATCTTTGGCAAATTTATTGGAATTTTTGTGATAAAAGGGAGCTTTATGCTATTGAAAACAAAGTTAACAAATCATATGACTTCGGTCTGAAACGTCAAGACGAAGTAATTATATCAAGAATAAGTATTGGTCATTCAAAAATTACACATGCATATTTATTGAATAGAGAGTTACAGCCAGAATGTATATCCTACGACTGTCCGATATCTATATTACGTACTTTTAGAATGTTCCGATTTTACACCAATTCGAAGTAGACTTTTTTTGAAATGTAAAAACAATGTATGAACTTTTTACAACTGTTCAAGTTTATAAATTTTAGAATATCTAAAAGAAACAGATTATTACAGTAAAATTTGAATAAAATTTTAAAGTAATCTTAATGTACATATATCAATTTCTTTTATTAACAGTTTATACAATATTTATAACAGTTTACATATTTTTAAAAGAAAATCTAAGTCCGTCGGACGGGACGTTAAATGGTGCCCCGTGCCGAAATATAGCCGACTCGGCGAAATAGAAATCAATCACTCAATCTAACCCATACACTTTGTTATGTTCCAACCTAATGACGCCTGACCATTATGGTTGTCTTCTTGACAGAGGCCCCGTATATAACTGCAGGAGACCATGGTTTTGTCCAGTATCCTGGGTCCCAGGGACCATTAAGAAAGGCATTGTAACAATTGTTAAACCACCAGCCTCCTTTGCAGATGTTAGCACAGCTTCCTCTTAAGAACCTGTCATAATCTCGGTCTGGCGTAGAAAAATAAACCCCAGAGAGATCTCGACCAGCATACCCGGTGTCTACCATACCGTCACCTGTGCAATATAACAAAAAGAGAAATCTTGCACAAGTACATGTTCTTCGTTGAGCTCTATTCATAATGCTGTAGTACATCTCGCATGGTATTCAATAAATTCAACAAAACTTTCACAATACTAACACTTGGGAGTGAAATATAATGAAGTCAATATACCGAGAATCACTATTTTCGTATTGGCTGAATGATCCTTTCATTTTTACCTGTCAGTCATTTTTATGAAGGTTCAACATAAATACCATGTTGAATACGGCTAATTTATTTTATTTTGTTATATATTTGTACAATTGCAGGAATGTACTACGCGTTATAAGCGCGACATTTTTACATATGAAATACGGTAGAAAAACGTTATTTGTGTATATTGCTGATGCCTGTCTAAAAATGCAATACTATACATTTATTGCATGATAGTGAGGGAAATATGAAGACTTATTCAGCCATGAAAAATCATATTCCCAGAGAGCTTCGCCCGAGAGGAATATATTTCTTGGCTGAATAAGTCTTCATGTTTCCAGAACATTCATGCAATGAATTGTTTATTATACCGAAACAAGCAAAACCTTTGGATAAATATAAAATTTCAAATTAGGCACCGCTCTCAAATTCACTTTCATTTTTAACGTAAAGTTACTAAAACCATTTGGTCAACACATTATCATCAATTTTGTGACGCAAACCAGGCCATTGTGACATCTACTACTCTCGGAAGTTTTCTTTAAACGAAAAATAATTACTGCGGGAAAATGCACTAAGTATCCGAAGAGGTGGAATATGATGAAAAGCATGCCGACGGCCGTGAAATATTATTAGTTACACAGTCGCTGAAGACCTTTTTCAATAAAAAAAAATTGTGCATATTATGAAAATATTAAGTTTTAATCCAATAACAATCAACATAAAATATCGTTACGGTAACAAGAAATTCAACTAAACTACCTACGTTAACCGTTTCTTAGACGCCATTTTTATTTACAATAACAACGCTTCGAACGGAATCGCGTGCCCGATTTTCATATTACTCCTCGACGGCGACGTAATACGGAAAATTTCAGGGCGTCATTTGATTAGCTTTTATCCAATCAGTAATCTGTCTGAAGCGGGATAAGAAGTTTTACGGCCCTATCACGTGATCACCTAGAACCAATCAGATAACGTGTTGTGTAGAATATTTATAATGACGTATAATAAAATGCTATATGAAATCTTTAAAACAATTTTCCGTGTTTAAAATTTAAGAAAAAGGCAAGAAAAGTTTCATTTTACGGGATTCTTTGGCATAATATAGAGGCTGAGTCAGGACACATTGGATATAACGACACTGACAGGATACATGTTCTATTTAGTGGTTTTATAGAAGCCCAGTTCTGCTCTTTGTTGTTTATGTCATTAAATATAATGTTCATCTTTATTACTGTGTAACAAGAAACAATTGAAATGATAATTTAATTTGAAGAGAAATGCGAGGTTATGGTGACGGGTTCTTAAGGATAACTATTTAAGTTTTTTTAATCAAATAAGTTAAAAAATGCATCGTCGTGTTGCTAATTTTTTTCTTTCCATTGATTTTTAGTGAGGTTTCTCCTATATTTAAATTTTTGTATATGCCAGTTATTTGAGGGTGAATTTGACATTTTACTGGAAGACGTCACCTCGATTCAGTACTTTGATTTGTAAATATCCAAGTGCATAGAAGCTTTAAAAAGAATTAATGCATTTACAGTGTATATTATCTAAAGCCCGGTATTATGTAACACCCAAATCCCTGACCCCGGGGCCACGAAATTCACAATATCTAAAGTGCATCACTTCTTTAATTAACTACGTATGTAGTTCGTTTATTTCCAGGAGGAAGATGCATTAATTACGGTAAACAAATCTTAGTTCAAAGATATTTTAAGCTACATGTATGTACAACAGAAAAAATCAGTCGCTGTTCTCTCTCCTCTATTTCATTCTTTTCTCGTTTTAGTTTTTGTAAATGTATACATTTCACGTACCTAATGTTCCCCCCAAATACCCCTCTAAGAAGAGTTTATACTTGTCTGCTTCAGTGGAAACAGAAAATCTGTCATACAACGCATACAAGCTGCTGCCATTCACTAATGTAATCGAAACGTTGAGGGACGAGTTCCTTCCCTTTGTTAACTGATGGATTACGTCATTTCCTGTTTCGATGTAAATATTGAAAAAAAGTATCATGATATATAATTAACTTTTCATTTAAATCCGAATCTGAGCCAAAAAGTCAAAATTACCTTAAGTATTCGTTCATAAAAGGAAATTTATCCTTCACAGTTACACTGATTTTTTTTTTCAAAATATTCATGAAAAATCAATTTTTAAACATTTATTAGGATTAAAAAAACTATAACAATATTTAGGGATTAAAACAACTTAAACATTATTCATTTCTAAAGTATTAATTCTGACAAAGCAACTCCCGTAAACAAATGGAATCTTCACATATTTAATAGTTTAATCTTCATAACAAAAGAAAGAGAAACAATTTAAAACATTTAAATTGGATTTTAAAAAAAACTTTTTTTTTTTAAAAAGCTGTTATTTGTATCTACCTATCCAAAGATTCCCTTCCGGTTCCCCAAATCCATTTTTATACTCAGACCACACACGGTCAAAACTGAGGACTCCATCTACTCGTTTTTGGATAATCTTTAACAAATGAAGGCATGTCCGTATATGTGTTAATGCAAAGAAATTGTGCAAGAAGAAATAAACATGAGAATGCGTATTATGAGATAACTAATCTGAACAAGAGGCCCACAGGCCTTATAGGTCACCTGAGTATCATGTAACAACTTTCCAGCGATCGTATTTGGTTCGTGTTTTAATCCAAAAGCCATGAAATTCACAAATTTTGATAAGAGGCACCATTGCTTATCAAAGGGCAGATTTCAAAGCATTAATTTATTTTTAGTCAAAGTACCCCCATGGTACCCCTGACCAAGTGGCCCTGAATTTATCTATTTTGAAAGAGGCCCCTCTCTTCATTATAAGGCCAGCATTTTTTTTTTATGTTTAGGTTTAGTTATGAACATGAGAATAAAAAGTCTCGAAGGAAAAGGAAACAAAAAAAATTTTGATAAATCAATTGTACATTCTTTTTTTTATGCTATTCTAATAGGCTCCTTACCACTGGACACATAATACCTACAAATACGAAAGTAGAACATTTAATTGCTTATTTCATCATCTGCCATCATTTGGGCCAGTTATATAAATTTTGTGATGTTGGTCAAAAATATTTTAAAAAATCAATTCTTTAAAAGTCTTTCAATATATCTTCTTACAGTTCACATGTTAGCAGTTATTTCAACTTATGAACCATGTATAAATTGATTAAGTATATACATGTACTAAGAACACATCACATTTTGTTAATAACTATATTATATGCTCTGTTTAATAATCATGTATGTAATATGCCCACAAGGGCCCTGATCTGGAATAATAAAATCTATTCCATTCTATTCTTCATTTTTTTAATGTGTTAGGTGAATGTGTAGACATTGTTCTAAAATTTACTTGATGCCTAAAATTATAATTCCTATCATAAAACAGACAGGGAGTATTGGGGAATACGGTGAACATTTTTTCAATTAAGTGTAAAATAATTTCTCTGGCTGATACAAATGATACTACATGCCTGTATATATTTGTATATTCTTGCCTTAATAGTTGATTTTTTTTTATTTCTTCAGGTTATTGTTCATTTCTTCTGACCTCAAATGGACTTAACTTCTCCCATAGTTTTATTCATTACATCTGATGCATAAGCAACCCTTATCTGAAGAATGATGCTTAGACTGTAAGCTATGACAGAGACCTAAACAATGTCGCTGGCAATATGCAATAGCTACCACGGGCAGTTTAAAACCTGGGGAGGAAAATAATTTACAGACAGAAACTTGAAACGAATACATAATTATCTCACCAGCATGTCATTGTGCAACAAAGTCGTCAGCATTTTATTTGTCCTTTGAACGGGTGAAACGTTTTGAATGGCACTCGTATCGATGAATTTTACACTAAACCAAGCTATCTTCTCAAATGTAGGCTTGTAGCTTTATTTACCCGCCGTTTCATCTTAAAACCGGAAGTGCGAGTTCGTAAATTTGAAATCTCGATCCCGACTCATATTTGACATCGGAAAGAAAAAATTTTCTGAAAATTCAAAACCTTGAGCGGAGGCTTTGTACAACTGAAAATAAAATAAATCCTGGCCTTAAATATGTAATTAGATCATTAGCATATTAACCAGGAGCAAAGGATAATATGTTCAAAGAATTCATGCAATTCACTATATAATCATTAGAGCCCCACCCTAAAACAAGAACCCCTGACCCTGGGGCCATAAAATTCATAATTTTGGTAGAGGCACTCTTGCTCATCATAACTATGTACTTAGTTAGTTTATTTAATACCCAGGAGCAGAGAAGAAGATTTTCAAAGAAATAATGTATTTTCACTATATAATTAATAGAGCCCCGCCCTAGCACCAGAACCCCTGACCCTGGGGCCATAAAATTCACAATTTTGGTAGAGGCACTCTTGCTCATCATAGCTATGTACTTTGTTGGTTTATTTAATACCCAGGAGCAGAGAAGAAGATTTTCAAAGAAATAATGCATTTTCACTACCTACTTATTTAGCCCCGCCCTAGCACTAGAACCCCTGACCCCAGGGCTATGAATTTCATAATTTTGGTAGAGGACTCAATGCTGATTACAATCATGCAAACAGTTCGATTGCTTGATGTCCAGGAGTAAAGAAGAAGATTTTTAAAGATTGCATTAATTTTAGTGGTTTTGGCCCCACCCCTCAGGCCCCAGGGGGGCAGGGATCATGATATTAACTATTTTTGTTCCCCTTCAACCATAGATGCTTTGTGCCAAATTTGGTTGAAATTGGTTCAGTGGTTGCAGAGAAGAAGCTGAAAATGTTCAAATGTTAACGCACGACGAACGACGAACGACGACGGACGAAAACGGATAGCAATAGGTCACCTGAGTTTACTCAGGTGACCTAAAAATACATGAATATCATATCATATTGAGTCACTACATGGTTATACAGTGACGTAGAATCGTTTTTGAAAGAGGAAGCTGTCATGGAAAATCAAGAAAAAAAAAAACTTGCTTGAAAAAAAAAATCACAAGCAAAGAAAAAAATACTCAAACATACTATTTCAATCTTCTTCGACTTTACTGCATTACAAAAAGGAATTTGTCCGAAATAAGAGGAAAGTTGATGATGCGTGCATATTATGTAACGAACTCATTATATCCATTTGTTTGTTACATCTATATGATGTTTCTCTGTTCACATAAGATATTTCCTCTCCCGTTTGCTTCGCCGTAATCGATTACAAAATGACAACGTCCTAGTCAAGTATTAAAAACGAATAGCTTCGTAATGACCCTGATTTTATGTTAAGTGTTTTATTAACCCTCTACCCTTTAGCTAATCCCATATTCAGTGTTTTAACCCTCTACCCTTTAACTAATCCCATTTTCAGTGTTTTAACCCTCTAACCTGTAACTAATATGAATCATCAGGATTGATTACATTTAATATACTAGAGATCGAGGTGAGATATATTTCTTCTCTTTATCATGAACTATGGATATAACAAACGGTAGTCAAGCTAAGAATTGCATTCAAACAATACCAATCAAAATCACAGCAACCATGGACCTCTACACAATCCAATTTGGGTTAGGGTGCCATTGAGGAGTGAGCATCCTCCGCTTACATCTGCTGTGAGCTTTTTGTCATGAAATAATGAAAGAATCCGTCGACAATGCAGTCCACAAGTATTTATGATAATAACTTTAATAAGACCGATCACGGTAGCTCAATCTGTAGAGCGCTTGCTCCGTGATCGGGAGGTCACGAGTTTGAATTTGGGCCGCGACTGACCTAAGTCGATAGAAAATGAGAGGAACTATTCCTTCGCCGTGCACTCGGCACTTGAAGTGAAAGTTGCAGGTCCTGCAGATGAGACCTTGAAAACCGAGGTACAGTGTAACAGCAGGCGATGGGAAGATCGAATATCCCCCACCGCTCAACAGCCCTGGATGCGGAGTAAAGGTCTGAATTTGAAGCCCTTTTCCGGTACATGAAAATGATGACGTCTCTACACAAGGGAAAATTCTTGGATTGGACGTAAAACAACAATCAATCAATCATGAACATAGATACCGTCCATCCTCCTTGCAGTGTGCCCATATCACAGAACACTCTGACAGGACGTGAGCTTGCACCAGAGGGGTTAATGTCGTACACGCCGGAGTTAGTGTTACCATTATCATAAAGGCTTTTACAATCTGTAGCAGCTGAAATGGATAGAAAATAAGAATACTGCCAATTGCATCATTAAACATATGGAAGATTTAATGACCAAAAAGCCATACTGATAAATCCGAATTATAAAAATGATGTTTTCTGCTGAACATATCATGATTACTGTATAATTTGAAAACTCTCACAATATACTCCGGTTTCCTAAATATCATTACAAATTTGATTTTCATAGAGCCGGTTATTTTTTTGCTCGCTGGGCTAAAAACGAAATAACTGATGTTTTCTTTTTACGGACATCGAACGACAAGAGGTGGCGTCTCAATATGTGAAAGAAAAACTAGCAAAAATACCTTGACAATGCAGGTCCGATTTCCACGTCCCGTTTTCGAGACATAAAATCCTGCCCGATCCTCGCTGTTGATAGGAATCGTGGCATTTAAGGTGCATTTCTTTAAATAGTCCTATACCGTCTCCATCTTGTACATCCCACGTAGTATTATTTATGGTTGGGATCCCACAGTCTGAAAAAGATATAAATCTAAATGAGCAGCTTTATTGATTTTGAATTTTACCTTTCAGGTTAAAGGAAGAGACGGTGTATGTTTTGGATGCAACGTTGCAGTAATCAGGTATTTTCTAAAAAATAATATAGTATGCAAATATGTATGTAAAAGAATTCGAAAGCTTACACTGAATTTGTTGCAACAGATAAAAGGGCTTTTTGGAGTGGTAGAAGAGTAACAACGAAGAGCGGGAATCTGTCTGGGAACAATCGATTTCCCAATTAAAGTGTCAAAATTCACATATTTTGCACGAATGCGCAGCAACACAACAAATTGATCGAAACTGTAAAACTGTTTAACTGACCAGAATTTATGGCTTTCTGCAACTTTATTTTTTCATTAGTTACATTACATTTCTATCTTTACAAAAAACGTATCTCTTTCAGTTCTTTCTTTGCTCTGACCCCATGTGAATTGGTCGTAGATTCGTTTTATTAAATTCCCAAAATTGTGTTTGTTTGAAACCCCTTCGAGAAGTTTTAACACCTGTTGCTGGAGTGCTACACATTTGTTCATTGAACAGTGAAATCTTTTTTGTGCCTTTACCCACTGCAAAACGGTCTTGGTTTATACAGTATTACACTAGTAGAAACATGAAAAGAGATTTTATTCCGTAATGGATCAATAAGAAAACACTTAAAAATGGCTCAACCTGTAGAAGATCTAATAGAAATAATTGAAAAAAAAACAAAGTTTGTAGACTGTATATTTCAATTATGTATGCAATGAAAATTGCCTTGGTATTAAAGTTCATTAAATTGTTAATCTATATTGATAGTTCTGCAGACTACACATATTTCAAGTTCTCTTTTTATGCGTCCGTAAAATCATTGAAACGGAATAGGGTTTTTTTTGCAAAAGCTTTTTTACAGAAATAAATACATGTGCATTACAAAAAATCAGACAGAATAATGGGCATAGTTATGGAGGGGCCCTAATCAGATATTTCTTACTTTCAATGAGAAAATTGGGGCACACTATATTTAAAAAAAAGTGCATTAAAATTTTGTGTTTTTAGTTACAGTCAACATTAAACCTTACCAGACACGACACATTTGGATTTCTGAGATTTGTGGACGGATGCATTTCTCATTCATCTTACCGGCTGAAGCTGAACAAGATACCAAAAGACCCTGAAAATCATAATGAAAAAAAAATGATTTATTTTCAATCATATGAATACAGTATGAGTAAGAAACCCTAAGACATTTAAAAATATGCATCTGAAACCAAGGTCTAGGTAAAAAAAAAATATTTGTTGAAAAGTTTAGTAATCTGTGAATGTAACAAGAATCACAAATATATACGGCGAACAAAACTTAATAATAGTTTTGGAAGTGGTTTAAGTTGTGGCTGATGTCAAGGAACCTTAGTTCGTGAGCCTGTCAAGGTAGACAATGGTACGATAAAGATCCCGTCACCCCCCCTGTCAAGGTAGACAATGGTACGATAAAGATCCCGTCATCCTTCACTGCTCAATGGCCGTAGGTTACGAGCGAAGTGTAAAAACATTTTTATTTGTCAAAAGTTCATGCATCGTTTGGATATTTTTAAAAAGTCTACTTCGAGTAGGAGAAAAATATGTACATTCCAAACGTACATGACTGACAGTTAACGGAAATTCGCATGATAGACTTTCTGATAGTAATTCTAGAGCAAGTACATTGTGTCATATGAAAGAAAAATAAGCCTGCAAGTATGGTGGCACAATAAGTACTCATAGGGATTCCAACAGTGTTGGGAAACCTGGTCCCGAAGAAACATCGTCCCTTAAATATATTGTCAGTGTGAAACTCAAATTTCACAATACCATTTTCTTCATGTCTTTTTTCTAAAATCTATAACATTGCTTTTGAAGCAGCTGAAACAATATTGTCTTCTCTAACATTAATTGTATGTTTACCTTATCCAAGTTGTTCATGGCGGTGTATATCCAGCCCGGGCTTAGTCTGTTCATCCCTGGCCCAAACATGTTTCTTTCGAAGTTAATTTCACAATAATTTGCTCCTTTGTAATAATTCACCGATTTGCACCTCTTTGTTCTTGAGCACTCCTTAACACAGTCTAATATACTATAATTCCCTAGGAGTCTATCATTTTTCCCTGTAACCTGCGTTCATGTTGAAATGTAAAGAAACTATGTTTTATACTTTTCTTGACAATTAACTTGTACACTGATAATCATAGTTGCAATAATGGCCTGAAAAATTATTTCCTTCTGCATTGTCTCTGGTCCCTGCGAAATGAACGTAACTTAAGGCAAGTGGTAACTTATGTGTTTTCAAATCAAGTTTTCACAGGTTTTCAGTTCACAAATGCCCAGCGTAGAATCAATATAAATCAATCAGTATCAAAGATTCATTATAAAATTGCATAATACAGACATGCATACAATGGAAAAAATCAAGCATCGATTTATTGCGTTCTCTTTAAGCAGATTTTATTGTAAATTGAATAAAATTTCCTTTTAAAACATTAAAGGAATTTGTGTCTTGACAAGATAAAACTTAAATCTGAAGGAAGGTCTTTGTAGTATCCCAAGAGGAAAATAAAATGATATTGACGAAATCTTCAAGTACTCGTTTTTAATCACCTTTAAGTCTTTTGTGTGTCAAAAAATATCGACAGCGTTGGAAAACGATAGAAGCAGTTGATCTTGATTCGTAGAATGGGGATTTTGATGTTAAAGGATAACAATATATCTATCACGGCTAATGACATTGTGATTTAAATTAAAGACTCGTGGTGTGAGGTTGACCCATCCAAATTTTATGGGTAGATCGGCTTAAAAGTAAAATTGGCAGTAAACAGGAACTGACTTTGAATTGCCATATCCCTCGCAAAATGTGTTTCTAGATCTTTCTGATTCTCGTGATTTCAAACAGTAAAAGGGTGGGAAGAAGTTGATGGTAGTTGGGCTTAAAAGTGACCATTTTTGTCACTTTGGATTTTATTACAAAATATCACATGTACGTACATAATTTTGTGAAATCTGGTAATCTGACTGGCCAATACAAAGTCATTGTTTTTTTATATAATGAACAGTGAAACTGAATATTGACTCGCACGAGCTGTCTCGTTCTACTTTCATGTCGGTTGAATACGGTGTCGAAAGATTGAAAGCTTGAAATGTTACGAGTACTAGTGAGGAAGATTTAAAAAATATGTGAAGAACTCTGAGGATAAAATTACAAAACGACTATCAAGTTATTTGTTAACATTTTTGGGAATACTTAATCTTCCAGACAAATCGGTGCAGATTTTGAAGAGCTAACATATGAAGAACTTGTACGTCTGCTGGGGGAGGGGGGGGGGGGGGGTTATGAAGAAGTTCGGAAAAAGAGGAAATGTACATAAAACATTCTGAGATGTCTCAAACCTCAGACTAATGGAGGATTTCGCCCTCGATCAATATACCCCAATGTATCACCCGGTTTGGCACATGCCACCAAATGGTCATTTAACCCCCGTTTGGTCAATCGCTCATATCGAGGTCGTTTTTAACTACCGAATGGTGGTCTAATTTTTATTCAGATATAATTGTTATTGAAAGAACACATGGCATATTGGTATTGGTATCGGGGAATTTAAATAAACATATTCCTCACACAGTTAATAGAATTCAGCCGATTTTCATGTGTAATTTCTGTGGAACTTCGTAGGATCCGATACCCAAAGCTGTCGGTGACGGCCGAAGTCCTTGCGCCAAAAGACTTAAAAAAAAAGAATTTTATGTGTTTATTTGGATATACGTACTGTAAATTATATTTAGACTAGTGGAGTAACTTTAGAGAAGTGTGCATTCGATCGTTCTTTTGATTTTTTTAAAAATATAAAATCCCCTTAAACACGAGCTCCTCGTATCTATTCGTATGGTGGGTACGTACAGCTATAATATTCATTTTTTTCTACATTTGAATATAACAGTTATTTTTTTTTTAATGGTAAAGTTACGATTTCTGTGTGATCCTTTGTGACTATAATAATTCATGCTTTTGAATACTTAGTAAAAGATTAACAAAGTGGAAGTTGCAATTTTTCCTGTTTTTATTGCATACTAATGAAACAAAATAAAAATGAACTCTAATTTTTCCTTTTCTGTTTCATACTGAAAATTGACACTTAATATGCCTTCCTTGTTATCTCAGTCTCTTGACCAGGTTTGGAAAAGATCGTATTTTTTATTTTATTCTACTTAGCATGTATTTAAAATACTTGATATGCGAATTCACAGAAGGTGAAGAATGTTCCATGCCTGTATATGATTTTTTCTTTAAAATTTAATACTATATATGCCTTTATGTTGCAAATGTAGGTTGCTCCTAAAGTTATAGAGGATTGTTCTGCTCTCTCTCCCCAAAGGGTCAAGACGGCAGAAGGACCCTCCATAAAAAAAACCTGCAGTTCCTTACGGACACTTGTATTTGTTTTTGAGAGTTCTCCAATCTGCAAAACTGTAACGTTTGCAAACTTATGAATTCATTTATTTCAAATGAGTTAGCCTTATATAAAACTAATTAATTTTAACTGGATTATTCCGTTTTGCCGGTTAACAACTGATTTTTTTAATAATTAACTAGAACTGTCCAATCGGGACAAATACCCCCGCGGGTGTTTCAGAGTAGGGTGCAATTTCACAAATATTTTTGGATCTATTAAGAGGTGTTCACTATTTTCTTAGAAACAGTTGGAACATACACATATACACACATCTTTCATGATGGACATGATGATATGAAATTGGTCACATGATATTTTAAAAATGTATCTTAAAAATATACTCAATTTAACTAATTAATCTTAAAAACTTAATCTATACCAAATTGATTTTTGGAAAGGAGACTGACCATCAAATGACATATGCTATTTAAGAGGCAGTCCACTGAAAATCAGGCAATGGGTGGCACATCGCATGTCATGGATTTTTATTATTTTTTGCATATAGACTTTTTAAAGCAAGTGTTTACACATGACAACATCAAAAAAAATTTTAGTGCTCCACTAGTCCTATTTTTGGTAAGTGTTCAATTTTAAGTGCAAAAAGGTCAACATGGGGGTAAAAAAAAACTACGTTTTTATTTTTTTTATGAACCAGATACGCACAACCTGGATGTGTCTATCAATATTATTTATACCATAGACTCTTATCTTTAGTTTTAGTAATGAATAAGACTCCAATTTATATTTATTTAGAAAAAAATATGTGGTCCAAAATTGAGTTTAGCAAGTAGTTTTTTTGAATTCATTATCCAATTTTCATTACGTTATAAAACCCAATACATTTCAATGACAGATTTTTTTTCTCATGTTATTATGAATACAAAGTACAAACTTTTGAGTCACTCAATAAAATCAGTGGGCACTGGTATATTGAGAGAAATAAAAGGAGTCAAATTTACCTATGTTTTACATTTTTCACAATTAAACCGATCCCGACCGGAATTATATAAAGAAGGAAATACTATAATTGTAAAGTTAAATTTGGCTCTTTTGTTGTAATATGGCCGAATAATTACTTGATTTATTTTTTTACATGTCTTATGGGTGGCAGTTGTCTTTAGTTTTATAACTTTACACATTTTGCATTATATTCAACCGGATCGATTTTATTTCAATCGGGATCGGTTTTTACCGTAAAACTAGAAATATTCTGCATTTAATGTATCAGAAAAAATATGCTTGTCTTTTATTTCTGTTCAGTTAGTCAACTGTTTTAAAATTATTTTATCCATGGATTCAAATGTTTATACAATGTATTTAAAATACTAATGTCTTTTACGTACATGAAGATTACAATCTTGTATAACATCTGATCGATTTCATACTCGGTATTAAAAAAACAAGTATTTGTACATGCATTATGCAACAACTGAGAGTAAACAGCTTATCTTTATTAATTATCTTATTTCCAACTAAAGTTTTTTTTTAATTCTCTCGTGAATTAAAGAGTTAAATTCTATCATTGGCGAAAATATACTTGCACGTACCTAAATGCAGAAAATATTTAAATGTGCACAGTCTCGGCCTTATCCAAATTTTTTAAACCTGTCATCTATGAAAGCCGTTTCCCCTATATTTTCATTGGGGGGGGGGGGGCAAGGCGGCATATTATAAAAACCTTCATTAATGGGAAAACGTTTTAGAATTGGCCAACATGGTCACATTTTTTAACTTCATGTTGAATGTGAGTATGTGATTGTTTCAATCACCAAATTTAACAAAAAAAAAAAAACCAAACAAAAACAGTACAAAACAAAAAATACACCCACGAAATTTTCCGTTTTAGTGGCAAATTGAAGTGGGGAGTTCAACAGTAATTTTCCTCAATGAATATTTTTTAAATCTTATTTTTCACTTTTTTAATAAAATATTTTAAATCGTACCGCGGATCGTTTACTTTGGTTTGACTGAATAGATAAATATAATCAAGTGTGTGTGTGTGTGTGTGTGTGTGTGTGTGCCCATACGTGTTTGGACTTCGATCTGGGACCCTGCCAAAAAATCTTAAAATGGGGACTAAGCGATTTCGTGGCAGAATTGGTATTGTTTAACTTATTTTACCCCGTAAGTATCCTGGAATAAGTAAATAAACTGAGTCTTTGAGCTAGAATGATATATTCATAAATTTAGAAAATGGGGACCCGGAAGTGCCAATATGGGGACCTCTGTGTAAAGGTAGGGGACCCAACTTCTCATAAGCTTACAGAATTGGGGACCTTTACTCAGTCCCTCATACACAAGGAACAGAAATGGGACAATTTATAAATTTAAGTTTGGAAGATGGTTGGACATGTTTATTTATTTATTTATTCCGGGGCGGATTCAGGGATTTTCCGTGGGAAAG
>NW_026928982.1:0-35851 GCF_032062105.1 Saccostrea cuccullata | reverse complement strand
TATAGAAAGGTTTCAGTAGACCCAAACTAACAAGAGTAATATCCCGTTCGCCGCAATATTGGAGGTAAACGTGCTGATATTCCTTCATTATTCCACCAACTTGTGGAATAAGAACATTGTTTTTCTGACAAAAAATTGTCAGAGCATATTTCATTTCATACTATTCATTCCATTAAGATTCCCCTAATATTTCAAACACACCCTTTGAAATTTTTTAAGACAAAGAGAAAAATTACTAGGTTGACCACCAAGAAGGCGACCAACGGAAAATATCTCTGTTAATTTGGGTCTTCAAAATTTTTTTTTAATTGACTTATTGAGGACAAATCTTTTTGTAATGTTTTCCGCTAAAGTTTATGATCAAATTCAGAGATGAATCATTACTGAATTCAATTGTTTATTAACGTCAAAATGATGGCGATGTACTTTTATGTCCAGTTCGTGCCTTTTTGATGCGACTGACTTTTAAAAAAAAATTATTTTGTCTTTTTTTATGAATGCCATTTTCGGAAATAATTGGAATAAAGGAATAAAATGTTTTCCGGTTTGAATCTTTCTTGTCATTAAATGTACCCAATTCAGCTATATTATTAGAAAAGAAATACACACATTTAGTTTGATATTTTATGAACGCCCAACCCCCACGAAAAAATGTGATGGAATCCTTCAAATTACAGTTATGTATTTTAATTCCAGATTTTATCTTGAGTACTTGGGCTGATTTCAATGAAATTCCAAGAAAATTGAAGGTACATTCGTGTACATATACGCATTAAAAGGACGAACTCTCCATTTGAATGAACAAGAATACGCAGGTTAAATTTCCAAATGTTTAAATAGACCTTGAATCCACTAAATATTTGGAGATACTTCAAAATAATTTACGTACACTCTCTTGCCGTCACGATCTTATATAGACTTTATAACTTTTTCCAACGTTATACATATATATTATTTTGATTTATTTAAAAATGTGATAGGTGTTCGTTTTATTTATAGATCGAAGTCCTTATTGCTTATTATTTAATTTCATACTTACATAATTTTGTATATCTTAATGTTAAACCCCAATCAAGTTGATTTTTAAAATTTAAACTTGCTTAAACAAAGCATGCAGATTTAATGTTGATATTTTTTTCAAATTGGCTGTTTAATTCTATCATAACCTATAAGTTGTTATTATACCCCTACTGGTATAACTCCATATAAAATTAACACCATAAAACTGGCTAATTCCCCCAGAAGAGACTATTTCCTTCATCTGAAGACTACTCCCTGGAAAATCAGAGCTACTCCCTGGGACTATTCCCTCATGAATATTTATTAGTAATTTTAACCAATCAAAGTTGACAGAGCGTTCAAGGAATCACAAGTCTGTGACGTCATGTTATTAGCAATGCTACTATGACATCAAAACATTTCGACATGCGATGTCAAAATCATACTTGAATTATAGCAAAATGAAGACAACGATAATTCTTCGAAATACCAGTGAAAATACTTTTTGAAAATAATTTAATTGTTTTAGGACACGATGCATTACTAACAGTGTTTTTTTAAATGTCGGAATTTCTGGTAAACGAAACTAAATCGCCTTTGATTGTTTCGGTGTAATAAAACAGTTATGAAACTGGAACTCGAGAAAAAGCAAATTTACGGTTCCCCTCGGAAGAAATCTATTTCCCTCGGCGGATTTGCCGCCTCTGGAAAGAGTTTCCGTCGCAGTTAAGGTTACAAAAAGAAGGCAGAGCCTAATTTTACGGGAAAAGTTAATTGTGACATCATACACAATATACGTCATACAACAATTCTTTTAAATACCACAAAATGAGGGATTTGTTAATTTAACCTGTAAGTAATCATCAAACTACATCAAAAGTTACTACAGCATGCTCTTTTGTCTTTAGTAAAATCCCACATAACAAAATATAAAAAATTCACTGATCGCAAAACAGTTGTCAATGTGACGTCTTTTTGTAAAACGTGACGTAGTTTGTATGCAGTGAGAGGCAGAACAAGTAAAACAAGTAATATTTTCTCAAAGAAAAAATTATTCTATAATTAAATAATAAATTTTTACAAATATTCTTTAGGCCATTAACTTGGATTCAATGTCTTATTCACAATTTTATTAATAAATTTTCTGTATATTACGTATTTAATTGACACTGTAGTATATTTGTATGCAACAAGTCGGAGGGTAATGTGGGGGTCTTCATTATATAAGAAATCGATCTAGTGCAAGGACATACATTCTGTGGACCAAAGTCAGCTTTTACTATTCAACTTTAGAACTATTAAGGTATCCGAAAAGTGCTGCGATCCTGATTAAATCTTAAAAATAATTAAATCATATCAATATTTCATGCTGTTGACCAGCAAAAAATACAGTATTCGGTCAACAAATATAATTTTAACAACAAAAATGCAGAATTCAGATATGATTGCAGCACTTTTCAGAAACTAAATAATGCGTGTTGAAAATATTTATAAACTAAAAACTTGGAATTTGAACTTGGTTATGCCCTTGCACTAGTGAAATTTATAGGTAACATCAATGCTTCAAGTAAATGTGCTAAAATCACGTGACTAGCGTATCACAAGTCTATATATAAAATGTAATTGTCCTCGATATGTAGTTATTAACCATCATTACAATTATCCGATATAAATGATGTACTAAAAATAATCGCCATACCGAATATGAATACATTTTTAATTACAAAATATTGTCGATATTTCTATTGCGCACCTTAACTGTACTCGTCTGCATCCCTCGGAGAACTATAAATTTGCTTTTTCCAACGTACCCATTCTATAACTGTATACTGTAGAATTTCATAAGAAAATAAAATAAAGATTTTATTTTTGCTAAAAGTTATTGAAACTTTGAAATTTTAGACTTGTTAATTGACATATCCTTGCACATTCAAAATTTTTAACTTTATCTTAATTTTATCCTTAATGATGAAAAAAACCCACTTTTGTTGTGTTTAAATGAAAATATTAAATCAATAATCCAGAAAATTCAGATTTTCCGCATATTTCTACTCTGAATTTTCTTGATTATAGTTTAATATTATTCATTAATACACGACAAAATAGCTACCATTCTTGAAATTTAAGAATAAAGTTGAATTTTTTTAAGCGTGTAAGAATGTGTCAATCAAACGCCATTGATAAATTCAAAGTTGTAATAACTTCCAGAAAAAAATAAGATCAATTATATAAAAATGAAATGCTATCCACACATAAAAGTCATGAAATTACACAGAAAATTTGAGGAAATATTAACATTAAATCTGTGTCTATGCACGTGTAATTCCGTTTTATAACGAGATTTCAATTATTGAAGTTCTACACTTTTTGAGGTTTTTTAAACACAAGAAACAAGATCGTTTACCATTGACCTTCATTTTGGTACTACCTGTGCCAACAGTTTTGAGTTTCTAGGAAAAATTCATTTCGGTGGCTCTAAGAATTGATTTATACCAGACCCCCTTGAATATTTTTTGGGGAATTTTCAATCAAAGCAATTTAATAACACTTATTTGGTAGTATATATAAGTGGAATTTTACTTCTTATTCTTAGTTTTTGAAATTACGTGTTTTATAGCTAAATCTGAAGGCAATACTTTAATCAAATTCAAAATCATGTCTCCGGTCCGTAAGATTTGGATATTTTTCCTCTGTTTCTTCAACATTTTAGGTAATTATTCTAATTATTTTTTTCAAATTGAATTCAAGTAATTAGTACTAACATAAGTTTTGATTTATATCAGTTTTTAAACAACACCAAAGTATTTTCTTTTACATGTACAAAGATACATGTATTCAATAACAAAATTTCAAATAACGAGGTTCGCTCTTCAGCAGATTTTTATCTTGGCTTATATTTGAAAAATTCTTTATAATGTTTAAGTTCTTACAATAAATTTGGATTCTATAATGTAAATTAAACTTTATTCAATTAAAATGTCTTGATTAAATTCCACATGGAAAACGTTAAGAGAGGAATCATTTTTGAAGCGGAATATTTTTTTAGAAGAAAAAGATCAATTTTTTTCTCTTTAAAAGTTTTCAGGATTGTTAAGTTTAGATTTCGACTTTTACATGCAGCCTGTACAATGAGTAATTTTGTGTAATGAAATGTTCTATTCTGGTCACTTATTATTTATCAAATTAATTTTCATGAATTCTATCATCATATTTGACAAATATATTAAAAATATCGTGAAACTCCTTGATAAAAATAGCCAACTTAATCTTTCAACACCAGAAGTATAACATTTTTTTGAGTTTAGAAAGCTCATATAATTAACTATGCATAGTGAGTTGAAAGTATTTTTCCTGTCACTGTTTTTAATGTGACTAGATTAAATAAAAAAGACTGTGCTTGAGCCAACAATTCATCTGGATAAAAGAAATTAAAGGATAAACTTTTAAAATTGATTAATGAGTTTGATGTAGTTTTACCGCAATGAGGTCATATAAATTGGAACGTATAACAAAAGAAGAACATTGACACCCATTTTTTGTTTTGATTTTTTGTTAAGCTTTTTGTGTCTCTTTTCGGTGAATGAGACAGAATAGATAATTAGGTGCAAATAGGTCAAATAATATTTTTATCATACAATACAACCATCTACTTTATTAAATACTGGAATTGTGAAAATCAGGGAAAGTATATTATATATCATTTATACAGTAAGGTACATGTAAATGCCTGGACATATGCACATAAGGAGCAATGGCCCTTGGCATCATTTTAAAGATTGAATGATTGATTTAAAAAAAATACTAGTATACATGTACTTTATATAATAAATTTACTTAGGGACATTTATAGGTCCCTGTTAGGAGTTTTTTGTCACCTCCACTTAGGGATATTTATAGGTCCCTGTTAGGATTTTTTTTGGTCACCTCCACTTGGGGACGTAGTTGATTGGAGTAATAACGTTCTTAATATGTTAATAAATATCTTCTGAGAGACCAGAAATATCTTCTGAGAAGAAAAGAGTCTTAGAGATCTCTTCAACCACCATTTCTAACGTTTTAACAATCCTGCATATTCATACACATTTGATGGTTGTATTGTAAAGTTTCTTTTCCCTATCACGTACAACGATACCAACTGAGCTCATTTGCTTCGTATTAGATCGAACGTCGAGCGATCTTTAGAATTCGCACTCGTGATCTGACGGTGACATAAACATAATATTATCGTATTTTGGTCCTGTTTGTCGACAGTTTTGTTTTATTTTATTTCACGTTTCTTGTAATTTAGCTAAAACAGACCAGAAGTAACTGCTTTCATTGTTTTTACGGTAGCCTAGAAGCTTGGTCAAGAAAGTAGTTCTAATTGAAAAAATTATCGATGTGTAATTTTTTTCTTGAAGTTGCTCTCCTCCAATCAAGACACAGGGAATCAATAAATAAAGTTAAGACTGGAATTATCAAGTCATTACCAAAAGTTTATCATACGGTTTTAAACAATGAACACATTTTGATGCTGACATACACATGTTGATTTAACAATTTTTATTATCTATTTGATATTACTTAACTTTTTAAATAAATATTTATACATCGTGCATTTTCTTTTGCTACATTTAGTTAATTTTTACTACACTCAGAGAAAATAAATGTAGTTTTTCTACATTTCCAACTCATGAAACTGTGAGGATGGGATTACCTTAATCAGCCATCATCGATATTTACTTTTTACTCATTGCCTGAAGTTTTTGTTTTTCTTAAGTGTTGAATTATAGAATGAGAGCTAGCTAGCCAAATTTTGCACAAGTCTTCAAGATTTAAATCCGAATTTATAACTTACGGAAGCCCAATAGTGCAAACCAAAAATAAATAAAGATAAAACGAAAATATTAAATAAAGAGAAACGAAATTATTATATAAAGAAAAACGAAATTATTAAATAAAGAAAAACGAAATTAATATATAAAGAAAAACGAAATTATTAAATAAACTAGAGCAAAGCTCGTTGCAAAGCAACGAGAAGGTCTTCCGTCCTGTTTGACCGGAAGTAATTTTCGTTTTTAAAAAAATGTATTGAGTAATTACGTCCTAAAATTGTTTAAATCCTCTAAATCTATGTTATTTAATGCAAAAATCAGCCATTTTTTGCTACTTCCGGTTTGACCGGAAGTGACGACGACAGACGAAAAATTAATTTTTATGCTCCCAGTGACAGATGTTACCCAAAAACTTGTCAAGAATGGCAAAATATGCGTTTTCCGACTACTTCCGGTTTGGCCGGAAGTAACGTCGCCGGACGTACTTTGACGACCTCAATAGATTGAGCTTGACATATTGAACAACTTTGCTTCTTTGATGTATTACAAATTCTCAATACTTTTTGAGATATAAAGGAAAAACTTTTGGCCCCTCTTGGCCCTTAATTTTAGGGGTCAGCCCTTTTTCCGAGATATCATTTGAAAGATCTTCTAATTCTGCACAAATTATGTTCTATATATTTTATCAAAATATTTTTAGTTTAGAAGATAAAAAGCAAAATATAAGTAATTTTTCGCTTTTTTAAGCGTTCTAATTTTTGACCCCTATATAGCGCCATTTTGAATAGAGAAATTGAAAAACAAAAACCGATGTGCACAACTTCAATCCTTCTATTATCTAAAATCAGTAGAATTTCTGCTCCAGCTTTAGCCGTCTCTGAGCCTTTGTCTGGAAACGAAAGCCTATAAATTTTCGTTTAAAGGGAAATAACTCAAAACCAGAAGTGACTTTTTGAAATTTTCGACAGCATTCTGATAGAGTTTAGTAACTTCTAGTACCCCTGAAAATTTGAGCGAAATCAATTGAGAAATGAGTGAGATATGAGGCTTCAAAGTTGGCGTCTAGGAAGTAGAAGAAAAAAAAAAAGAATAATAATCTTTACCAACAGAATCAGTAGAAGGTCTTCCGTTGGAAACGGAAGACCTTAATGAAAACGAAATAATTAAATAAAGAAAAACGAAATTAATATATAAAGGGAAACGAAATTAATATATAAAGAAAAACGAAATTATTAAATAAAGGAAAACGAAATAATTAAATAAAGAAAAACGAAATTAATATATAAAGAGAAACGAAATTAATATATACAGAAAAACGTGATGTTTGCCTTTGCACTCACCGACTCCTGAATCGAATGCATAACCATTACAATAATTGAATGGGAGAGAATTTAACCTTTGGTATCTAATAGTAATATGCTTAGATTTATGTTTTTATCTTACAATAACACGATGAATGTGAACTTAGGCCAGTCTCATAATTTGGCCAGTGATTAATTCGGTGAGATGTTGACGTAAACAATTGGTTAACATTAGCTTTCTTAAACCCTCTGCTCGAAAGGTCTAATGATCAGAAAATAATGAATCTTGACACATAAATAATCACTTTGGACATGAAACATTAAAGAGATCATCCTAATAAATTTCACAAATATTCACGATAAACATGAAGGTTAAGATTCCGTTATTTACAACATGTACTGTTGAATTTTTAACATTTATGAAATCCCCATGGCTTTACAGTACATGCATTAGAAAATACCGTAAAATAATACGTAATGATATCGGACTTCGTGGGTTTGCTTGACATTGTAAAAAAATGTATAAAGATAACAAGTGCAAAACTTAAAACAAGTCAAAGTGGTTACAATAAGTAGATTTTAATAATTGCTTACTATATTAGAAATAAAGCAAAACAGTTCTGATCTCTTGGTCTTAATGAATGTCAAACTCTCAATCTGTATTATTCGTGTCAGTGGTACTACATGACTACTATAGTACTTGATTCACATATTCTAAATGACAAACTCTGAATCTGTATTTATAAATCAGTTATGTTTGTGACCAAACAATGCCCACACTTGCACAAAACAAATCCCACAAAATAATCAAATCAATTTTCTCTTTATAATTTCAACAACCTATGATTTATAGTACACAGATAGGACGCTAGGTTAAGTTCGAGGGAATTCAGTAATACGATACGCAAGGTCTTGATCATGACCTTCTCGCGATTCATGAGCTTAATTAGAATGTCATTAATTCTGTGCAAACAGAAACAGCCACCCTCGCTAAGTCCAGGCTTACAGACTCCAACAATGATGTTGGGATATGACACAACATATAAACAAAATTGAATAGTTTATGAATTGTTTACGGAAATGGGAATTTTCGGCCGTGTGTACAAATTTTTTCTACGTTTGTAAATTTGACATTTATATAATCTTTAACTTTTCATTACCACTACACATTTGTAATGTCGAAATAAAGCGTAAAGAGTTACGAGGTGATGCTTTATAGTATGTGCGCTTTATGGAATGATTCATTGGTTCAGGTTGCTATATATTTTTACCAAAAATGCGCAAGTTGGAGTAGGTGTCAGAAGTTTCCTTTTTAGATCTTATAAAACCATTCTTTATCAAGATTTTAGTACCAAAAAATACATAACCATCCAGCAAGGCACACAAGTTTGTTTCGATCGAAGTCGAGCAGGTGTTTGAAAATGCAGTCCAGGGCCTAATCACTCCCCACACTTGACAGTATATAGAAAAATCAGCACGCCCTAAATTTTAATAAGTCTAGTCAATACAGGAAGTTTACATGTTGTTTTTCATCTCATAAAAAAATTCAGCTCCTGTCTCGTATAAAAATGCAAGAATCGGAAGGGAAGATACCGGGATTATTTTGCGTCAGCCATGATTTACTGTTACGACACCTGCAGGCCCTTACCATGCACATATTTAAATTCCGTATTTTAGTTTCAGTTTTTTACTTGAATAACGAAATTAATATAAAAAGAGAAACGGAATTAATGTATAAAGAAAAACGAAATTATTAAAAGTAGAAAACGAAATTATTAAATAAAGAAAAACGAAATTATTAAATAGAGAGAAACGAAATTAATATATAAAGAAAAACGAAATTAATAAGATAAACGAAATTATTAAATAAAGAAAAATGAAATGATTTATTTAATAATTTCGTTTTTCTTTATTTAATAATTTCGTTTTTCTTTATATATTAATTTCGTTTTTCTTTATTTAATAATTTCGTTTCCGTTTATTTAATAATTTCGTTTTTCTTTATATATTAATTTAGTTTCTCTTTATATATTAATTTCGTTTTTCTTTATTTATTTTTGGTTTGCACTATTGGGCTTCCGTAATAACTTGAGCTTTAACAATAACTGTAAGCAGAAGAAATAATCTATTACTGATAAACTGATTTTTTTTTTACTTTATTTTTTTCGTATATATATTCAATGCAATTCCATATACGGTCCATTTACATGTTCATGTTATCTTTTTCTGCACTTCTATATACTTCTGCGTCAACAATGAAATAACGTGTGTCATGACGCGCCAAACGTCACAAGTAAATTTTCGTTGTTTTTCCTTTGGAATGTATGTTCTACTGAATATGTGTGTAGCTTCAATGAAATCTTCTAAGAACTTGAATGTTGAGTTTTAAGAGGTATATTTATGACACTCAACATATAACATATCGTATATGGGCAAGTAACTCAAGAGCAGTGAATTCGCTAAAATTTCAACAAAGAAGAAGGTATGGTTTTAGCTTTATTGCGCCCTAAAAATGTAATAACATCAAAAAAGTTTTGAAACTGGCTTTAATATTAGTTAAATAAATGACTCTGATAAATCAGGAAAGAATATGGCATGAAGGTTTACCATTCTGCAAATGTATGACGTCAATAATGTGAAGCATTTCTCTATTTTCAACAGAAAAAGCCTCAAAATGGCACATTTCAAGGGCGATTTTCTACGATGGCCGATATCAGCCTGTACATATTTCGACTGCTATTGAAATTTGTACATCTAAAATGTACATTGACATGTACATTTTGCAATGACAGTGCACACTTCGTGTTCTTAACTTTTTTCTGTACATGTTCATTTTGCAATGACAGTGCACACTTTATGCTCTTAACTTTTGTCTGTACATGTACAAAATGACAAAAAGGCAAATGTCAAAACGTGAATGGTTGAAACACATTTGCTTCTGATTACAATTCCTGGTCGGCGAAAAACGATTAAATATGAATTAACTTAGACAAGGCACTGAGAAGATTAATTTTGCGATAAAAAGGATGAGAAATATTAAAAGAAAATGTACTAAACATTCTTGTGAACATTAAAACTAATGATAAAATTTGTCTCCTTTTACTGAAAAGAATTAAATTCCCATAGATTAAAATTACCTTCCACAAACATTTCTTTACAATGAATTGCCCCCATCCAACCCAGAAAATGATGACTATATATATAGTTTACACTCCTTTTTGATCAAAAGTAAAGGGAAGTTGCAAAGGACATTTTATAATCGAGTGAGAGTCTAACCATAATATAACGTAAGATTAATTTGTGACCTCAACTGTAACCTTTGACCATCATTTGAAAAACTGTAACATTGCGTTTCATAAAGTATTCAGTAATTAACCATAACACAATACTTTCTTGAAAAAACAAAAGGTCTTAAGTGTTTTCGGCTTTGCTACCCTTAAAACATCTTACAGGTGTATACTACGTCTACGTCCCACCCCGAATTGTGTTATCATTGCTGGCATAGTGTTTTACAAAACAAATCTTGTTTTGATATTAATTGTTCAATTTTTCCCCGTTGTACACTTTTATTCATATTTAATGGTTTTTCGCCGACCAGGAATTGTAATTAAGAGCATATGCGTTTCAACCGCTCACGTTTTGACATTTGCCTTTTTGCCAATTTGTACATGTACAGACAAAAATTAAGAGCTCAAAGTGTGCACTGTCATTGCAAAATGTACATGTACAGAAAAAAGTTAAGAACACGAAGTGTGCACTGTCATTGCAAAATGTACATGTCAATGTACATTTTAGATGTACAAATTTTAAAAGCAGTCGGAATTTGTACAGGCTGATATCGGCCATCGTAATTTTCCTTTAGAAAACAGTGTCCACAGCCGCCGCCCTCGTTGATTTTTTGATATTTTGTGCAAAATTCAATAAAAAATCACATATCTCAAGATCTTTGTGGGCGATGCCTGTGGACAATGTTATCTGAAAGAAAATTCCACTCAAAATTGGTGTCTTCTGCAACTTTTTAAGAAAATACGGGAAAATGCACATGTTTATGACGTCATAATAAGCATTTAAAAACACATGCGAGAAAAATGACTAGTATAATTTTTCTGCATTGAATTTCAATTATATAAAAAGCATGAGTTTTCAACTTTTACACCAGTTTCATTTTTTAGAAAATCACAGGGCAAAATTTGTATGGAAACCATACCTTCTTCTTTGATTTCATTTTAACCCCCCCCCCCCCACCCCCCAAAAAAAGTGGACTATCCTGATTAGTTACACAATCATGAAAATACAAGAATGTTTTGCGGATAAAAAAACAAGTCTCGTCATGCGAAGCTCAAGGAATCTGATACCATTTTTGTTCAACAAAACATCTTTAAGAAAAAAAATTAAATAAATATGTAAAATTTAGGCAATTTTTCTTTCAAGTTTGAAGAGTTTAATTTCAAAACAAATATCTTACTATGCCCAAAAATGAAGGCATCAATTGAAACAAAAATTGATATAGAAGATAGAAATTAAAATAGAGGCAAATAATGATTGATAAAAAAAATCTCAGTGTCTTAAACTAATATAGAGAAGGTCAACTTTACAGAAACTCCAAGCAATTTGAAGCAATTAATGGGAAATGGATGATGAAATTGGTAGTTTGAACTGTATCGAGTTACTTCACCTATTCAGGCATTGGTTCTGTTAATATGCTGTATGGATGAGCAAAAAGAATAATTACACATTTCTTCTGGAGATTAATCGATCACTCGTGACTAGTTTTATCTTGAAGGATTGTATCTCTTGAGTGTTCTAGTAATTATTGTTTATTATAGAGTAGATTTTCAAGAACGCAGTGTGCAGACAGAATATTTATAAAGACATAGAAAACTTTACTCTGTGTGGGTGTTATTTATAATTAAAAAGTGGGTGTCATACAAGGTATGTCATGCTCATTTATTGACATTCAGCAAACATCTGTATACAATTTAAAAATTGTCACAATTCTATGAATTCCTTATCCACCTACCAATTCACTTAGAATAACCTAAAGAATTTAGGGAAATATGCTGCCACAAGGGCAATGCGTGTTCAATAAAGCTTTATGCAATTATCAAATATTGTTACGTGTAATGAAAAACATTTGTTTCTTATTATTTTTCAGTGAAAATGCAAAGACTGTTTAAAAGAATGCAACGAATTAAAATTGAAGTTTATACAATGTAATAGAAATTATTATCTAGCAACCTGTGTAAACATTTAGCATTTAAATAATACGATAAAGTTAGTATATGCTTTTGATACCGCCAAAGATCTCCTTGGAGGAAAAAAATCAATCCATACAGATTTAAAAAAGATTATATGTTAAAGTTAAATGTTAGGGCTAAGGAATCCTGATATGAAAACAAAGGAATAGTTAATTTTTTGTAAATTAGAAGAAAATGAATTCCTATTATTCAGAACTTAGAAAGACATATCTTATTAAAAGCAAGGCCACACACTAGACTGACAAATTAAAGGACTTTCTTATAGAGCTACAAAATTTTAACAAAAGTTAAGCAATCATGCAATAATACGGAAGTTTTTTTTTTAATAAAATTTTAATTAACAGCTTGCTCCGCAATCGAAATATGGTCCGTCTTAATCCCGTTGGCGACTGTCTAAAGTTGATAAAATAAGGTATACGTTGCAGTGATCCACCATCAACAGCTCGGCAAAAAGTTTGAAATTTGAGCCATTTGGAATTAGACCTTAAAAGTGAGGCCTCATTTCGCGACAGGCTTTGGCACAAAAAGAATCCCTCACTGCTATTATTGTTCTCACTATACTGCTTCTGCTGACTATACATTGTAATATCAAAATTCATGTTTTCCTCTGAAAGACCCGAAATAAGTGTCACATGAAAAAGTAAAATAGAAGGTGCATCATTGCATCATTGCATCATGTAATAAAGAATCAGTGAAAGTATCATTATCTTTAATCAAGTGAAAAATGAGAAGTTGCAGATAAGAGATGGTAATCCTTCAATATTGTTGAAAGCATGCCTAGAATGGCAGTGTCCATGTCTGCTATGGGAAACCCAAAATATGCGTCCTGTCATAAAAGTAAAATAGGAGGTACACAAATATTTATGGCACCATGTAACGAAGATTCTGTTAAAGTCTCATGATTTCATTCATTAGTATAAGAGAAGTTGTGGATAATAGATGGGTACCCCAAACCGTGCCCGGTGGACGGACGATAGGACGGGCGTACAGAAGGACGGACGAAAGGATGGGCGTACAGAAGACGGACGATAGGACGGGCGTACAGAAGGACGGACGAAAGGATGGGCGTACAGAAGGACGGACGATAGGACGGGCGTACAGAAGGACGGCCGAAAGGACATTGCGATCACTAAATCCCTTCAACTTTTCAAGCGGGGGGGGGGGGGGGGTTAGGGGGTTATGATGACAAGTATAACAGTTCACTTGACCTTGATGCATTTCTTAATTATGAAAAATAATCCGGAAAGTTGAATAAATTTGTGTAATATTTTTCCAATTCCATAGCGGTTAATTAATTATCTCTTTATTAGACCTTTCTTAGTCCCCCCCAAAAACAAGTCAGCTAATCGTACCTCAATTCAAATTAACTAGCTTATCTTGTACATGTACTATTAACAAGCGTTAAAGCATTGGTCCTAAATTAGATTATCAAAGGAGTAAATGCACACTGTAAAGATGAAATTTATTGAAAATCTAACACGCAAAACTAGAGGTTCTGTGAGCAGTGAGATCAATATCATTTTTATGGCAAAGTCCATGTTTCGTTCTGGGATACACAAAATAAGTGTCAGATCCAAAAATAAAATAAGAAGTGTTCAATGTCATTATATAATAAAGAATCTGCAAAAGTATCAATAAATTTTATGTAGTGGTATAGGAGGAGTTGCTGATAAGAAATGGCCTGGATACCCTTCAATATTATAGGGAAAAATGCAATGTCCATGTTTTGCTATCTGAAACCCAAAATATGTGTCCAATCAAAAAGGAAAATTGACGGTGCACAATGACACTTTGTATCAAGGATTGTGTGAAAGTCTCATCTAAATTCATTCAGTGGTATAGGAGAAGCTGCGGATATGACATGGGTACCCAAAGCGACACAGACGAACGGACAGACCGACATTTCTATCATTTAATGCCCCCTAACTTTTCAAGCGGGGGTATAACAACTGCTCAACATGTGTAACAGACAAATTGATTAATATTTAAATTTCTCAAATTCTTATCTTTCAAAATAACCATAAAAAATTTAATGACCAAATCCCTGACAACATCACTACATATAGCTCTCTTTTCCACACAGCTCATAAAATCATCCAGGTAAACTTAGCAAGGCCTTTTCCATAATCTTAAGGTATTCCATGTAAACATATAGAAAATGAATTAAATCTAAGTAAGAAACTCTTACCAAGTCGTTTGAAAACTCAGTTTCTATTCTATTTCAGGGTACCAATTTGCATCAGCAGCATATTATTATTACTACTACTACTCCTACTACGATAGCGACTCGTCCAGTGGCACTGACGGCGGGGCCATTGCGGGAGCGGTGATTGGAAGCATTGCTTTCGTAGTGATCGTATTTATCGCCTACAAATGTTGTAAATCAGACAGCAGCGTGAATCCAAGTAAGGATGAAACTATTGAAACCAAATGCTTTTTTCACTTAGAGAGGTCCAGTGAAATCACGGTAGCTTACAATGTTTATAAAATATGGTGTACAAATCTTAGTATTTATTAAAATTGATGGCTGAAAAACTTAAAAAGAAACTAGTTCCTGTCTTTAAAACTGCTTGATTGGAAAAAATGAAATATATAAAAACTGTAATTTATTTTGACATATTTTTTTCAAAAATTTACACTTAAGGTCCTCCACACACACCCAACGTATGTTCTCATATTACTGAGCATTAATATTAACAAGCATATCAACCTTTAAAAACTGGTCAGGAATTAAAACATAACTAATGCTGGTTTTTTAAAATAATAATTTCATAAGTTTCAAGATATTTTCCCAAGGCGTTTTCATACCTAGCACAACAAATTTTGTATTACCCTTTCGGATATATTTAAACTCACAGAATAACCATGAAACTTAATTTCATCGATCAATTTTTTTTTTTTAGAGAAATTCATTTAATTTATAGAGAATAGATAAAACTCATTTTCTCTAAAATACATCTAGGAAAAAAATCAATGAAGACTCCTTTTTGATAGAAGAAACATCAATAAATTAGATTATATAAAAAATGAATCAAAATTACATGCACTGATATAGAAAAAATAATTTTAAAATCTTTGGTACGAAAGATCCCTCTGGAGTTATCTTTCCTGTTGTCCAGGACTCAAAACTTTGGAAATTCTCCGCATACTTAACCATGATTAAAGGTACTCAATATTGGCTTCTGAACTTGACAGATATAAAGGAGTAAAACTAGTACACACACTTCCAACATTTACAAACACACAATAATATAATTATTTGCATTATTGAAACGCAGAAATTTACGGAAGCCCATTAAGGACCTATCAAAAATATTTTTGAATTCGTTATAACGCTTTTTAGAATTCGTTACAAGGAATTTAACTTGTTATAACAGATTTATTGAATTCGTTTTAACGAATTTAATTTGTTATAACAGATTCATTAAATTCGTTATAACGAATTTAATTTGTTATTACAGATTCATTGAATTCGTTATAACGAATTTAGTTTGTTATAACAGATTTATTGAAATCGTTATAACGAATTTAATTTGTTATAACAGATTTATTATATTCGTTATTACGAATTTAATCTGTTATTACAGATTTTTTGAATTCGCATTTCACCAATTCAAAATTTCGTTAAAACAAATTTTATGATTCATTATAACAAATTCAACTAATCTGTAATAACAGATTTAATTCGTTATAACGAATTCGATAAATTGTAATAAGAAATTAAATTCGTTATAACGAATTCAGTGAATCTGTTTAACAAATTAAATTCGTCATAATGAATTCAATGAATCTGTTATAACACATTAAATTCGTTATTTCGAATTCAATAAATCTGTTATAACAAATTAAATTAGTAATAACGAATTCTAAAAATCGTTATAACGAATTCAAAAATATTTCTTGATAGGTCCTAAATCGGCTTCCGTAGAAATAAGTGTGCAAAAATATCAACTTTCAATACAGATTCGGTTGATAAGCCCGAAAGCATAAATAACCTAAAAATTTCTTGTCATACCGGCACCCATTATTTACGAATTATTATTTAATATAATCCCAAACATCGTCGGAAACTCACGGGTGATCTCATCTTTACTTATCACCTGTGGGCAAACTCGAAGGAAAATTGCCGTATAATATGCTAATTTGTTGTTTTTAGTCAACCAATCAGAAAGTTGGAACTCTTAAATTTTGAAAAATACGGTTTATTACTTTGCTCTTTGTGGAAGATATTTTGCAGCCATTTTCAGACTATTCTTATCTCCTTTAAAAGGAGAGCTCCATATGAAGATATAGAAAACGATCAAATTTTAAAATTAAAATGTATGAATTTTTTCTTTGTGAAATGAAAGTAGACAGCTTAATTTACCGTATCTAAAAAAAATAAGTTAAATCTGGTGGTTAATTTGTGATTAATTTGTTGACCCCCAGCCTCCTTAAACGTTCGATTTAGAACAGACGTCTGTTGTTCCTTTATTGAAAAAAAAACATCTTTTTCTATCGGTCACTCGGTCACTCCAATAACATGCCAAGAGTTAACTATTTATGATTAAGGTGTCGCTTTCAGTGTACTGCAACTTCTCCCTTAGCAAAACCTTTATCTCTAATGCGTTTGTAAGAGACTCTTTCACGAGCAGTGCCAAGCAAATGGTCAGTGCACAAACTAAATTAAACCGGAAGTTAAAGTATTTTTTTCTCTATAAAATGTATACGTCACAAGTCACATGTATGGGGGACCCTTATCGAGATCTATGTTAAATTCTAGGAGTACAATGTACATGTTTGAAGATTTCGTTCTTTAAATACAAAAATAATGAAAAGAATTCATTCTATTCTTCTGTGTGTGAAATAAAATATCATTTAGTTCATAATGTTATCTCTTGCATATGATATTATACACAATTAATTTTGAACAGGTTAATAACCACGCTATGACCAGCCATCTCCTAGTAACGCTCAACACCAGTAAGGATTCAGTCAGTAAGGATTACAATCAAATCCACGGCAACCTGCTGGTGACCCCGCCTACCCTCCTCCGCCACCTCCTACTAAGCAATTAAAACGTCTTCCTATATTCCGCCTTAAAATGCCATATACTGACTGTGACATAGTGATTTTAAATCGTATGCAACTATTTCATATTTGTTTTTGTTTGTTTGTTTTATATATATATCATATAATGATTAAATTTTTTTATTTTATATAAGTAGATGTACACCAAAATAATGTTTCTTTCTCTAAAATACTGAAATAAATATTTCCTGAACAACTATATTTTCTGCTTCTCGAATATGTATTAGCGGTATCATAATTATATACTCGTCTTCACTGTAAGAAAAATGTTTAGAATCCAACCACTTTCTTTTACACTTCGTTGTCACCTCCTTTTTAGCTCACCTTAGCAGAAGGCTCAAGTGAGCTTTTTTCATCACATTTTGTCCGTCGTCCGTCTGTCTGTCTGTCCTTCTGTAAACTTTTCACATTTTGACTTCTTTTCAAGAACCACGAAACCGATTTTAATCAAACTTGGTACAAAGATTCCTTGGCTGAAGGGATATTTAAATTGTTAAAATGAAGGGCCAGGTCCTCTGACAAGAGGAGATAATCAAGAAAAGACAAAAATAATGTTATTTTAAAAATCTTCTTTTCAAGAACCATCGGGCCAGAAAAGCTGAAACCAGGAAGCATCCTGGGAAAGTGTAGATTCTAAATTGTTCAAATCATGACCCCTGGGGGATTGGCAGGGCGAAAATAGGGAATGAAAGTTTTACATAGAAATTCATGACCCCCGAGGTTTGGTGGGGCCACAATGGGGAATCAAAGTTTAACATAGAAATAAATAGGAAAAGTCTTTAAAAATCTTCTTCTCAAGAACCACTGGGCCAGAACATCTGAAACTTTAATGAAGCATCCTGGGGTAGTGTAGATTTTAAATTGTCCAAATTATGACCTGTGGGGTATGATGGGTCACAAAAGGTATTAAAAGGGTGAAATCTAGTTCAGAAAAGCATGTGTAGTAAAATTATACCATTGTACGATGTAAATGTCGCCTACCTTAGCATAAGGTGACAAGAAAGCACCCAGGTTTACATGTTGGGTAAACATAAGTAACATACAATATAAGAACAGGTCCCACACTTTGTGAAAGGGTAGACTGGTACTTCTCGACTGAGGTATTAAGAGTGCCGGAACGGATGGATGGCTATTTAGGGTGATAGGTCATACATTTACATACACAATTTCACTACATTCCTCCCCGTTTTATTCAATAAAGCTAGGGGCAATTACTGTAAATAAATCAGAGAAATGTAAACCAGAAATATATAAGTATTATCTTATATGGCATGGAAAACGTATTAACTAATTCATGTTTCCAGATGAACTTGGTCGGAATTACTTTTAGCGCCTTAGTTCTGCAGGATAAACATATTTGTTTGTATCTGAATACAGTACGTTGATATACGAATTATGATTATCCGCATGTAACATTTACATTTGATCAAATGATCATGTTTAGCCATACGCATTCCATGTTGTATGTTATATATTTCCTATGTTTTAACACTCAATTTATAGCCAAAAGGAATATAACTTACCTATGACCTAACACTGACCTACTTCAATGAGAGTCCTGTAACTGAATGGTTTCATGACAAATGGTTTTAGTCGAGTGAGGTTCAGTTCTACCAGTATAACATAATCGTGTATACAACTGATTTACCGAATTATATTGTGCAATTGTGAAGTATATGTTAGAACTTTACAACAGATAAATTAACTAAACTGTTGTGATGTATTCTAATAATTAACTTAATTTATATTACGATTATCTTTTTTCTGTATGTCGTACGTCATCTTAAATACGCCGATGCCTAGTACTCTATTATACTAACTTAAGCCAAACCTAAACTAAGTATTCTTTCCTATTACCTTGCCTATTAAGAATTAAACTAACTGAAGAAATACAGGTAACGTTTCTTTATTTGCTAACTATTAATAGAGGATCCTATGAAATATATCTATTGAAAACAAATTTACAAAACACATTCCGCATCAGTACATTACCGTCTAAAATTAGTAAGCCAGGTAAGATACGGAAAATGTATAACATATAACTATATACAAAGTTTTTAAAGCAATCTACCACAATACCGTCACTGAGAAAGGTCAGTCAAGTACATAAACGTAAAGCATAAGATTATTTACATAGAGCAATCTAGACCAATACTGTCACTGAGAATGGTCAGTTGGGTATCTAAAGGAAAGCATTGGTTGCAAAATTACACCAGTCCTGATTGAGGTATTTATAGACATCCTTAGGAACTCGGTCAAGGACCGACATGCAACAGAATAGATCATTATATAATTTTGACTTTATATACTGCCTGAATATGCTTTACCCAGATTTTACCTAATTATATACATGTACTAATTAAAGCCTAAGTATTACTAAATATAAAGTACTATGTAAATACAGAACAAATAATTAGATCACTCATCTTACAAATTATTGTATAAATTGAGGAATATACTACATCTTTTGATTAGCTCTTTTATCTAAATAACGCTGAATAAAACCAACTACCTCAAACAAAATAAAACCAACACTAAGTAATGTACCTAAATCAAAGAACACAGTAAATAAACACCGGGTAAACGCATTTCAGGGATGTTATAGCAAATGATCTACATTTGAAATACAATGAGCCATGGTACATGTACAGCCAAACATTTGTTTTCAACTGGCAGCCCAGATTGGATGCTCAGCCCATTGCCCACATACTGGAATACTCAAACAAGGCATTCCCCATGGTAAGTTAGGGGGAAGTTCTTGTTGGCTGCATTCCAAGAAGACCTGGTTGAGCCATCTTTGCTGTCACTATCAGTGGTGGTGCTAACATACGAGGGTCATTCAAAAAGTTCGTAGACTTTTGTCCTAACTTTTTTATTTAACGTCATATTATATCCAAATTTGGTACAAATATTTTAGCAACAGATTCAAATAATTTGAGTAAAAAATTGGAATGTATCTTCATATTTATTAAAATTACCAAGGATTTAGAACAGCAAAAATGGGGTCATGGAGCAACGTCAAAATTGAGTAATTTACTAATTTTCACTTTATAATATTTACAGTCAAACATCTAATAAATGGAAAAAAAACCAGGTTATGTAATATGTCGCTCCATTTAAAAGATATCAGTTTCTAAAAACATATGGATGAAAAAAAAACAAAAAACCATGACGATGGAGGACGTCACGGAGCAGCAAGTAGCAATAAAATTGTACTTTTATTCGGGAAACTTCTTCTACAAGCTTAGAAAATCCGTATTAACCAGGATCTGTATGAAAAATAATCTGCGTATTTGTATTAAATGAAAAATACAATTTTTGAGTGGTAGCGAGTTTGAATCGGACGATGGATTGTCTGCAAAGAAACAGGTTACAGTTAAAAATATTGTCGAAAGAGTTAGGAACCTCATTGAACGTGATGTGTTCTTCATTGTTGCAGAATTAATAGTTACATGATAAATTAAAGAATTTGAAAAGAATGACATTCTTATTCAAGATATATTTGTACAATTATTCGCAAACCAGTTGTTAAGTGTTATGGATATGTTTTTTTGAATGGAGACGACGCTACATACCGTGTTTGAAATTAGGAAAATCAGTATAATTTTGACAAACTTTTTCAACATTGTCTTTGATGTTACAATGTTTGTTAACCGTGCTCCGTGGTAACAAAACATGTTGGTTTAAATTTTGGCTAACATGAGTTCTTTTCAATCAAATGGAATGAAACTTCACACTTCGACAAAATAAATGTTTATGTTTACGAAAATGTGTTGATCTATAATCTTGCATGATTATATGACGATGAGAAGCATTGTCTACGTATTTTTTGAATGACCCTCGTACACAGCTGTTGCTGGTACAGACGGTATGGGATCAGCATTCAGCGCTTCACTAATCTTCTCATCATCAGTTGACAGAAGTTGCTGTTCCCTTTTCATCTATACCCAGCTCTTAGTATGAGGACTCATCTTAATTGCTGGATGCCTGAGCATTTACAACTGACTTGTTGCTATGCTCAGGCGTAGGATAACTCCTAGCTGGTTGTGTATCTGGTGTCAAGTATAGTGGTTGTTGGCAGTTACATGTAGTGGTATATTCAGCATCTGTAGTTATTTGGCAAACAACAGTTGATTGCTCACTACTTTTTGGCTAAAACTCAGATGTACTGCCTTCAGACACATCCTTGTCTTCTATGTCTGGTGTTGTTGAAATCCCATGGAGATCACCACTGGATACCATGGAATTCCACTGAATACTTGCATGTGATATATTACCACTATTTTTAGAAAACCTGGTGGACTCTTTCTGGAAGCTTTGGATATCTGCTGGTGATGTTGTACTGCTGCAGGTAGGTCATGTGCACAGCCGCTTTTATCTCTAGGTTTCATCAATGCAGAGCCATTTATTTGATCATGGTATTGGGTGTTGTCTGGAATAGCACTTTGAGACATAGAAGGACATTGCACAGCTCCTCCATCTTGTAACTGGGTCAGTGGTGTTGGCATTGGTGGTCCTCCAAACACGCATGCATGGTTGAGGGTATGCCTGTTGTCGTACCATGAATCCATGTGGAAACATTCCAGGATACGGGCCATATGCATATGGTAGGCTGGGATACGGCTGTTGTGGTCCAAGGAACGGTTGTGTGTATGGTCAGGATTCAGGAGGTGCTGTACAAGGTGTCATAGCTGGATTCATTTTGTTGTTTTCAGTGGTTAAAAGTTACGGAAATAATCACGCCGTTTGACACTACTGACACTACTGAAGGATTCACTCCACGTTACGGTAAAAGAAAACGCCTGTAAAAATATCACAACTCATTTAATGACTGATGTAAAATAAGGTCCGTGTAGTCTCAGTGATCCGAATTAAACGTAACTTTAACACAATAAAAAATTGTTTTTTAAACCAGTTTTATTCTTTGGTCCTGGTAATTTTACTTGATCGCGTCTCTTTTCTCTGTATTTTCTCCTGTCTATCTTTAATTACTATTTTACGATGTTCCTATTGTTTCTTGTTGAATTAAACGTTACTTTAACACAATAAATTGTATCTTAAGCCGGTTTAATTCAACAGTCAAGTCTGATGATGTATAGATTGACGGTTCTCTTTTCTTTTTTATCTGTTTTCCTTTCCATCCTCATAATCGTCGGTAGTTAGATAACGTTTTCTGTAAATTGCTTTTATTTGTTGGTTTTGAATTCTTCTTAAAATATGTTTTTAAACTACAACTAAATCTTAACTATTCTCTTAATTCCCCAATTAACCACTTGCTTTAATTATCGCCTGACTCTTACAACGTTGAAGTTAACGCCCGATGACAGAAGACGGTAGTAGAAAGCATTGATGTTACGAAAATAAATTACCGATAAACTAACTAATTAAAGAATATAACCCATTGATGATGTGATATGAATTGATTATATTTCTGCAAAGATATTCACTGTTGTTGCACAGAGTCAAGATGTAAAAATTAAACACTATAAAATCAGTCTACTGTTGAAGCGAGAAGCACGTGGAATAAAAATCATTCAACCATTAAATAACTAAATAATTTCTTTAAAAGAAAGGAGGCTTCCAAAAATTTATATACTTCAGAAAAATAATGGTGTCTAATTCAAAAAAGCAAATATAGAAATTTAAAATTGGTTGAACAATGAAGGAATATGAGCATTTAGACCTCAAGTATGGCAGCCAACGGGAAGTAACTCTTGCTAAATTTAGGTCAATCGAAAACCATCTATTGTTTTGTTATAACAACGACTGCTATAGTAGCATTTAGTGTAAAGTCTTATTTTTCCAATAAACTTCACGTGTTTCAAATCATTTAATCATTTGTTTCACACAAAAATAGGCGTTCATAAAGCGGGTATTACTGTATGAAGAAACTGCTACTATTACTACTTCTATTATTACAATTCCTCCTACAGTAGCGCCGGGACCATACCTGGAGCTGTTGTGGGTAGCATTGTATTCCTAGTCTTCGAAGTAGTCGTTATTATAATCATCTGTTGTAAGAAAAAGAACCGGCCAGGAATTGTCATTCAAAACTGACCTGCAGTAAGCACTGTGACTACAATTGCAAGTAAGTGTGTACATGTGACTAAATTATTGTACCCAAATCCTTTTTTAGATGTCCAGTGAAATTCAGGTGGCTTGTATAGAAGATGGTGTAATTTCTTAGTACTTATTATAATCGATGGCAAAAAACTAAAATAATAATTAATCAGTAAGGACAAAATAAAAGTATGCCAACAATATGAAATTCGTTGCCACGTATTTTAAAAATTCATAATTAATTAATTATTGTTTGACAGAGCTTTAAACCTGCTTCATAACGAAAAAGATGAAATATATAAGACCTGCAAGTAAATGTTCAATAATAATTTTAACGAATTTTAATACATTTAACGAATTCAAATTAATGTTCAATTTCGAGGGATCATAAAGATAACGTCCTTTTTAACCTCAAAATGATGAAAAGAAGTCAATCAACTCCATTGTAACTGAAATAAAATATTTTATTCATAATGTTTTCTGTCTCACATAATAATATATATATTTTCAATATCTTCGTCCGATATGAAATTACAAAAAGTAATTATACTTTATTTCTACATAAATGTACTTGCTCATCGATAGGCGCTTTTAAAAGATCATCTTCGGGGGAAAATTGAGACAGAAGCGGGGCTTAGAGCACATGGATGGGCAGAATCATGAACATATAAATATAAGGAACAAGAAAACATTGATGTAACCATCAATTGTCGCCCTGGAAATATATAATGTAAACAACGAAAATGAATCTTGATCAACAAATCGGTTCGATATGTGTAAAAAGGTATGCGTCTACTTGATGGAGACGATAACCGCAAATATTTAAAAAAAAAAAAAAAAAAAAAAAAAAAACTTGTAGTCGGATAAAAATCAATCAAAAACGATACCATTTTAAACTTTATCAATTCCTCCAGTAAATGTTGGCTGCATAAAATATAAGTGAAGTTAGACACACACATCATTTATATTTAAAAATGTATTAATTTTCAATTTTAGAATATAAAACATGAACTGCAGAGTACGTTTTTATCCGAGAAGTAAAATTCGATGTTCTAAAATGGGACCTGTCGTTGTTTCGATAATAAATTATAAGTAACTTTATATATAAGATATGAAAAACATATATATATTTACAGATTCACTATATGGAAGTAAATATATTATGTATTTCGTAATTTATAAACGGAAAGACCATTCTGATTAACAATCTTTTCAATGTTTAGAAAACCTTTAATTCTACATAACTACTCCCACCCCAATCCCCATACACCAACACTAAAAGTTATATGTATAGAGCAGCCCGGTCCTCCGGGCTGCAATAACTTTTAGATTTTTTTTGATTTCATGACGATGATCAGTCGATTAGATTGCGTGATAATTTTATGCATAGATACCTTCGGAATTTATTAATATCATCACGCAAGCCATTCGATTTAAAGCATCATGAAATCAAAAAATTAGACAGTCATTCCTCAAATATTCACAATTTATAGAGCAAAATAGGCTTACACATGCTTATTGATTATTTTGATATGGTTTGTTTCTTAAATATGCTAACTATTCAATGCAAAGAAAAATACGTATGCCAAGTTAATTTAACAATGGTAAGCCCTCAAGATATTCTGGAATGTAAAAACTTTAACCCGTATTTTCAGTTGTTGTAAATTTGTTTGCAGGTACTTTTAATTATTATAATTACATGTATCCTCAATATATTAAATTAAAGAAGAAATATCGAATTCTTACATGTAAATGATTATTACATCTATCATATGATAATACATGTATATATTTTCCATGAACAGCTCATTATGGACAACCAGGATATGGGCAGCCACCTCCTAGCTACGGGCCACCGCAGTCAGGATTCAATCAGTATCCACCGCCAACTGGTGGTAATCCCGCCCTCCCTCCAACACCCCCTCAATACCATCCAATGAGAATTCTTATCATAGTTTGCTCAATTGTGCCATTTACTTTGTGGGAAATGAGTGATTTTCGTGCAGTTAAATTTTCGTGGTTTTTGAGGTATGAAGCTAACACGTATTTAAGTCCAGCATGAAATGTAATTCATCATAGATATTACTGCTCAATACTTCTCCATCCACACGCCCATTTTTCCCCCTTAAAAACACACGTATATATTCGACCCCACCAAAACATGTAGTTATGCAGTATTGTAATATTTTTTAATTTTTTTTAATTGTTGGTATGTAGATCTCTTTGAATGGATGATATCTTTTGTACTGATATATATAAACTGAAATATTTCCTTCTCAAGAATTATACAGAAATAAATAAAGATAGTTTTCAGTAGACACAAATCAACAAGAGTTATATCCCGTTAGCCGCAATATTGGAGGTAAACATGCTCATATACCTTCATTATTCTACCAACTTGTGGGGTAGGAAACATCGTTTTTCTGACAAAAAAATTGTCAGAGCCTATTTTATTTTATAATATTTATTCCATAAAGATTCCCCCCGATATCTCAGATATACCCTCTTAAATTCGGAAAGACAAAGAGGAAAAATTATAAGGTTGACCACTAAGATGGCGACCAACAGGAAATATCTCTTGGTTTTTGAGTCTCCAAAAAACTATCTATTCAACTGAGGACATATCCTTTTGAATGTTTCCCGCTAAACTTTAATGATCAAACTCAGTGATAAATCAATTATGAATTCAATTGTTTATATAACATTAAATGTCGGTGATGTGCTTTTATGTCCAGTTCGTGACTTTTTGATGCGACTGACGTCGACGTTATTTATTTTTTTTCTTATCTTGTGAATGCCATTTTTGGAAATAATGGGAATAAAGGAATAAAGTATTTTCTGTGTGAATCTTAATTGTCATAAAATGTTCACTGTTCATTATATATTATTATAATATATCAATATATTATTATTTTTTATGCTTTTAGTTTTTTATTGCACGAAATATGGTAAATTCACATTATATTTACATTTCCAATAAATTTCCCCTATGATTCTTTACCAAAAAATGCAGTTCATGAACTACATTACATATAAGTACCGCGAATAAGCATGAATATCTCCATTGTTACGCCATAATACATATACCGTTCTTGACGTCAAAAAATATAGTGCACATTATTTTGCTTTAAAAATGACAGTTGAAAAGCGTAAATTTATGTCAAAACATCAGAAAGAAATGTAAATATAAGAAATGAGATAACGAGCTTCATGAAATATGCCGGCGTGAAGCGTCGTAGTTCATAACCTCACGAATCTTCAAAAATTAAATTCATTTCTTAAATATAATATGAAAATGATGGTGATATGCCTTGATGCCGAGTTCATTATTTTTTTGATGCGACTAACTTTATTTATTATTTTTTCTGATTTCATGAATGCCATTTTTGGAAATAATGGGAATAAAGGATTAAAATATTTTCTGTGTGAATCATTATTGTCATTAAATGTTCACTATTCAACTACATTATTTTTAAAAAAATACATTTTTATTATTATTTTTTATGTTTTAGTTTTTTATTGCACGAAATATGGTTAATTTACTTAAAAATGATAACACACACTTAGTTTTGATATTTTAAAAACGCCCAACTGCCACGAAAAAATATAATGGATCCTTCACATGACAGTTATGTATTTTATTTCCAGATTTTATCTTGAGAACATGGGCTGATTTTAACGAAATTCCAAAGAAATTGAAGGATCATTCGTGTATGCATTAAAAGGACGAATTCTCCATTTAAATTAACAAGAACACACATGTTAAATTACCAAATGTTATGTTTAAATAAACCTTGAATCCACTAAATATTTGGAGATATACTTCAAAATAATTTGTTTTACTCTCTTCCCGTCACGATCCCATATAGACTCTGTAACTTTTTCCAACATGAAACATATATTACACATCGATTTATTTAAAAATGTGATAGGTGTTCCTTTCATTTATAGGCCGAAGTCCTTATTGCTCATTATTTAATTTTAAGCTTATAAAATTTTGTATATCTTAATGTAAAACCCTTCACAATTTTTTTTGGAAATTTAAACTTGCTTAGACAAAGCGTGCAGATTTGATGTTGATATATATATTTTTTCCAATTTCCAATAATCCAGCAAATTAAGATTTCCGCATATTTCTACTCTGAATTTTCTGGATTATAGTTTGAACATTATTCATTATTACACAACAAAATTGCTACCTTTCTTAAGATTAAAGAAAAAAGTTGTAATTTTTGAAAAGTGAAATGATGTGTCAATCAAACGCGTCTAGAAATTCGAAGTTGAAATAGCTTACAGAAAAAATAAAATTTTAATGTATTAGTATGAAATGCTATCCAAACATAGAAGTCATGAAATTATACATAAAAAATTGAGGAAATATTAACATCAAATCTGCGTCTATGCACCTTGAAATCCGTTTTTTAACGAGGTTTTAATTATTGATGTTCTACACTTTTTGATGTTTTCTAACACAAGAAACAAGATCTCTTTCCATTGACCTCTTCTTTTGGAACTACCTCTGACGTTAGACTTGAGGTTCGAGGAAAAATAAATTTTGGTGGCTCTAAGAAATTATTCATACAAGACCCCTGGTATATTTTTCTTCGGAATTTCCAATCATAGTAATTCAATAACAGTCATTTGGTTGTTTAAATAACTTGAATTCTACTTCCTATTCTTAGTTTTTGAAATTACGTGTTTTAAAGCTAAATCTGAAGACCATATTATAATCAAATTCATAATCATGTCTCCGGCCCATGAGAAATGGATATTTTTCCTCTGTCTCTTCAACATTTTAGGTAATTATTCTAATTATGTTTTCTAATTGAATTCAAGTGATTAGTATGAACTTAAGTTTTGACTTATATCATTCAGTTTTTAAACAACACCATATTATGTTTTTACATGTACAAAGATACATGTATTCAATAACAAAATTTCGATTAACGAGGTTCACTATAAAACTTTTTAGTAGATTTTTTTTATCTTGGCTTCTATTTGAAATATTCTTTATAATGTATAAGTTCTTTGGTATTATTTCCTCTTCCTGAAAATTCAAAACACTTCTCTTCTTGAGATTGTATACCTCATTTATTACAAAGTAAACATTAGTTTTCACACTTGATTATTAGCCTTGCCAGATCCTACAAAGTCTTCCTGTTAGAACTAAAGAAAATATTTTCCAGATTCATTAAAAAAAATGCTCAAGTTATAAAAAAAATCGTCAATTACCTGGTTACTCTAATGAGATGCATAATAGCTGATAATGATTTAATCATTTCTGGTCTTCAAATTATACCCGTTTTTCAAGTCTTTGACCCTTTCTTCTGTTCTATTTGCATAGAGTAAAAACACCAATTTTTAATATTATTTATTTTTACACAACAAAGTTGCTGCTATTCTTAAGATTTAAGAAAAAGTTGATTTTTTTAAAGTGTTAGGATTTGTCCATTAAACGCGTCTAGAAAGTCGAAGTTGTAATAACTTTCAGGAAAAAAACAAGATTTTATTATATTAGAATGAAATGCTATCCAAACATAGAAGTCTTGAAATTATACAGAAAAACTGAGGAAAACTGCTCTTGTGGAATAGACAAATTGACAAACCTTCATTTCTTAAATTTCTAACGTTCAAAATAATTATAAATTTATAAAAGTGACCTAATCCCCAGCCACATCATTTACTCTCCTCTGTAATTATTGAACTCAAACAACCATCCTTGGAAACTGAGCAGAGTCTCTTCCATAACCTAAAGGTTATATAGTAGTTAAGTCAACATGTAATAAATAAATTAAATCTTAGAGATAAACTCTTTCACTTGGTGTTTGTAATGTCCGTTTCTATCCTATTTCAGGTTGCCATTTTGCATCACCAGCATATTACTGCAATTACTACTATGGTTACTGCTACTATTACTACTACTACTATTACTATTCCTCCTACAGTAGCGCCGGGACCATAGCTGGAGCTGTTGTGGGTAGCATTGTATTCCTAGTCATCGTAGCAGTCGTTGTTATAATTATCTGTTGTAAGAAAAAGAACCGACCGGGAATGGTCATACAAAACACACCTGCTGTAAACACTGTCCCTACAAGTAAGGATATAACAAAATTTTTGTACCCAAATCCTTTTTCCCCTTTAGAAGTCATATGAAATCATGTTGGCTTGTATAGAATATTATGTACATTCCTTAATATTTATTATAATCGATCCTACGACATTCCTTGCCACGTATTAATTTCCAAATTAATAACATACCCTTAAAACGTAATAGATACACGGTATAAAGATTTTTTTTAAAAAAATAGCGGCTGCCGTAGAATTTTTTCTAGTTTGATAGAGCTTTAAAACTGCTTGATAACGAACAAAAATGTTTATAAGAACTGCAAATATCTTAACTTTTTTTCTCAAAACAAATTGAATTTTACAAAATTAATTTGTAATTCCGAGGAATTTAAGAGATTACTGTCAATTAAATTAAATGTCAATTAAATGTTTTCTGTTCTATATAATATTATACGCAATTTATTATAACTTTTGGAGTAAATCGGGTTTCCTTGATAAATGTCACTTAATTAAGGTTTATACAGCTGTAAACTCTCTGCTTGAACGTTAATGATTTTCCAAAAGAAATGTATTTTAAAAGTAAAAAAAAAACAAACAATTATAGCATATCTTGAGGAGGAAAAATGGTCAAAAAGACACTTCAACTTTGCAAATCTATAAACGAATATAAACAGACATTTATTTCATACAGAGTTATCTCTCTTATCAGATTATCAATAAACCTCAACCCAAAATACAATAGTTAATGATTAGTTGTTGGCTCTGTAACATGCTAACTGCTCAATGCAGTGAAAGAAATGTGTATGCTAAACCAATTTTAAATGAGAAACCCTCATGATATTTTGGAGTTAAAATATCTGTATTTTCAGCTGTTGCACATTTTTTGCAGGTACAGTAAATTTTTATTATTACACATATCTGTAATACTGTGAGTATATAAAAATTAAGAGGGAATCTCAGTTTCTTATAACTGATTGTTACAGCAAGTGATTGTTTTGTTGTACTTTATATGAAATATATTTTTCTATGAACAGCTCATTATGGACAACCAGGATATGGACAGCCACCTCCTAGTTACGGGCAAACACAGTATGGATTTAATCAGTATAATCAGTATCCACCATCATCTGGTGGGAACCCCGCCTTCCCTCCATCACCCCCACCTCAATACTAACCAATGAAAATGTCTTATAACATTTTGCTCAAATGTGCCATTTACTTACGGGGAAATAAGTGATATTTGTGGAGTAAAATTTTCGTGGTTTTGTACGAATGAAGCGACCACGTATTTAAGTTCAGTTTGAAATGTAATTTATCATAAATATTACTAATCAATACTTCTCAGTCCACATCCCCCCTAAAAACCACGAATGTTTGACCCCACCAAAATATGTAGTTTAATAGCATTGTAATATTTTTGTTTTTTTATTACTGGAATGCAGATCTTTTAAATGAATGGTATCTTTTGTACTGATGTATATAAATTTTATTTTTTTTTAGTTCTCAAGAATTATACAGAAATAAATATAGATTGTTTTCAGAAGACCCAAATTAACAAGAGTTATATCCCGTTAGCTGCAATATTGGAGGTAAACATGCTCATATACCTTCATTATTCTACCAACTTGTGGGATAGGAAGCATCGTTTTTCTGACAAAAAATTGTCAGGGCCTTTTTTATTTCATAATATTCATTCTAAAAAGATTTTCCCAATATTTCAGATGCACACTCTTAAATTTTGCAAGACAAAGAGGAAAAAAATTACTAGGTTGACCACTAAAATTGCGACTAACGGGAACTATTTCTTGTTAATTTGAATTTTCAAAAAATTATGTATTCAATTGAGGACATTTTGTAATGTTTCCTTCTAAATTTTAATTATCAAATTCAATGAAAAATCATTATTGAATTAAATTGATTATATACTGTGAAAATGATGATGTGCTTTGATGTTCAGTTCGTTACTATTTGATGCGACTGACTTTATTTATTATTTTGTCTTTTTCTATGAATGCCATCTTTGGAAATAATGGGAATAAAGTACATGTAATAAAATATTTTCTGTGTGAATCGTCATTGTCATTAAATATTTACTATTCAACTATATTATTAAAAAATACATATCTATTATTATTTTTCATGCTTTTATATTTCATTGCATAAAATATGGTTAATGAACTTTAAAATGACAGAACACAGTCACTTAGTTTTGATATTTTAAAAACGCCCAACTGCCACGAAAAAATATGATAGAATCCTTCACATGTCAGTTATGTATTTTAATTCTAGAATTTATCTTGAGTACGTAGGCTGATTTCAATGAAATTCTAAAGAAATGGAAGGTAAATTCGTGTATGCATTAAAAGGACGAATTCTCCTATTGAATGAACAAGAATACACATGTAAAAATAACCAAATTTTAAATAGACATTGAATCCACTAAATATTTGGAGAAACTTTAAAATAATTTACTTACACTCTCATGCCGTAACGATCCCATGTAGGCTGTATAACGTTTTCCAACATGAAACATATACGCAGCACAGTTAAGGTTACAAATGGAAATATCCGCGATTTTTTAAGATAAAAAATACACACTTTATTAGGATGGGCGATTCTTTTTAGGAATTCACTGATATAAAAAAAAATGTAATGTGGTTTAAATCTACATGTTAGGGACATTTAGATTTTTTATTTAGACTTGTCATGTGATGTCGACGTCACATGACTTTGGCAATTATACTTGCAGTTTAGAGGTCATATATAAATTTCCATATTGCAAGGGCATAACCAAATTAAAAATCTTAGTTTATCTTATGATCCTTTTCAACACTATATGTAGTTTGTGAAAAGTGCTGCGAACCTATATAGATTCTCTTTTTTAATTGGTAAAATTTAATTTGTTGTACGGCAGGTTGAATATTTTGCTGGTCAACTACATTAAATATAGCTATAATTAATTTATTTGCCAGATTTCAAGAGGTTCGCAGCACTTTTCAAAAATCTTAATGCTTCTTGAGTTTATGTGTAAAATTTTGACAAGATACATTGGGGGTATGCCCTTGCAATAAATCGATTTATTAGGGCCCTTCCGTTACTTTTTCAATGAATCTGCCTACAAACACACGATAGTATCGCTTGTCTGGAGAATGCACGTACAGTTCATAAATAAAATACTAAAATAGACATCGCATCCAAGTTAACGGCTTTTTATTTTACTGCAAATAATATTTCATTTGAAAACAAAAGACATTTTTCATTGTACAAAATTAGACTTGATCAGCCTTTCACTGTGTACAAACTGCGTCATTTTTGCGAGATGACGTCACATTGACAAGTGCATTGCGATCGATGCATCGTTTATATACTGTTGTGTGGGATTTGACAAACGACAAAACCGCATGTAATAGTAAGTTTGTATGTAGTATACAGCTATCCAGCTGTTTGAAATAGCAGATAATTTCATTTTGTGGTATTTTGAAGACCTTATATTATGTGTGACGTCATAGTAAACATTTCCCGCAAATTAGGCCCCACCTCCTTACTCTAACCTTAACTGTGCTGCGTACTATACACTGATTTATTTAGAAATGTGATAGGTGTTCGTTTTATTTAGAGGCCGAAGTCCTTATTGCTCATTATTTAATTTTATACTTACATTATTTTGAATATTATCTTAATGTAAAACGCCACTCAAGTTGATTTTGGAAATTTAATCTTGCTTCGACAAAATACTTAATGTTGATACTTTTTTTTTCAAATTGTCTGTATAAATTCATCATAACCTATATTTTGTTATTATACCTCATATGTTATAACTCAATACAAAACTTCTACTGTTATAAGTCAATACAACATCATTACCTTAAAACTGTCTATTTCCCCGAGAAGAGACTATTTCCATCATCTGAAGACTACTCCCTGGGACTTCTCCCTCATGAAGATTTGTTAGTAATTTTAACTTATCAAAGTGGGCAGAGCGTTCAATGAATCTCGAATCTGTGACGTCATATTATTAGTAATGTAACTATGACGTCAAAATATTTCGAAATGCGATGTCAACGTCATACTTGAATTCTAGCAAATTGAAGACAACGATAATTCTTCGAAAAGTCAGTGAAAAAGTACTTTTTAACGAGGCCCGATCTAGTTGAAAATTACGAAAACGGAATGATAAAAAATTTTAATTCAATTAATTAGAAAAATTAGAATGAAGTTTTCTTTCCTTGCCTTTATTGAAGTGAAATGGGGCACCTAAAGATATGGACCATTTTTCGTGTTTTCATATACAATTGCATACAAAAGCTCTTCAATAAACAAAGAAATTTACAAATAAAAAAAAATACATGATGAAATTCTTTGTTTTTCAAATATATCATGCAATTTTCATTCTTATAAAAAATGAAAAGAAAATTGGAGGTAGCCTTTATTGCAGTGAAAAGGGGGCATATCAAAACACAGAATTTGGATTTATTCTATCCAACTATGTATTTTATAGGTCGCAATGGGTTTACATAACACCAACAAACGATTGCAATACTGCATTAGTTCCTAAAAAACAAATAATTCTTACATTATGAAATAATTTTATCGCCATGCTTTATTTTTCTCTTAACACGCGACGTTGTTTTACGTGGAAAAAAAGGGGTAGAGGGATGGGGGGGCGACAAAATTGCGATTTTTACTAATATCATCTAAAATATAGAAAAATATAATATTTCGGGGTTCAATTTTAATGATTTATAGACATTTTATTTTTTAAAACTGAAGATAATCCATGCATATTTAAGTCCGCAATAAAAAGAGTGTGTATAAACACTTCAACATGTTCAAACAGAAAGACTAAAAATGTTTACTTTTAATTGCAGTGTTTGTGTTTTTTAAACTCACAAATTGAAATAAAACAGGATAGAATTTATGAATCAGTACAAAAAAATTGATCCCTCAATATTATTAGGTTCCAAAGTTGTTTATTAATTTAAATATTTAAAAAAAAAAAGAAATGCCAGCTTTTAATGCATAGTTTATAGAGCTACGAGGTAAGCAAGATCAGCGAAACACTTTAGCGCAATTTGACGTTGTGTTCAATTGCGACGGCAATCACTGTTATTGTGACGTGCCTGAGCCGACGCTCAGATCAAGTAGATCGGGCCTCGTTAAAAATAATTTAATTGTTTTAGGACACGATGCATGACAATCTGTTCAACCGCATGCATTTGTTATTATGCCTATACAGTGTTTTTTTTAATGTCTGAATATCTGGTAAAAGAAATTAAATCATCTTTGATGTTTCGGTATAATAAAATGGTTATGGAATGGAAACTCGAGAAAAAGCAAATTTACGGTTTCCCTTGGCAGGAATGTTTCCTCCCTCGGAGAACCATAAATTTGCTATTTCCCTCGTACCTATTCCATATCAATTTACTATAGAATTTCATAAGCAAATATAATAAAGATTTTCTTTTTTGCTAGAGGTTATTGAAACTTTGAAAATTAAAAAATGTTAGTTTGACATCCTTATATTAACAATTTTTAATTTTATCCTTAATGCATAAAAAAGTATCTATTTTGTTCTGTTTTAATGAAAAAGTATTAAAACAATAACCCAGAAAATTCAGATTTCCGCTTATTTCTACTCTGAATTTTCTGGATTATAGTTTTAATATTATTCATTATTACACGACAAATTGTTACCGTTCTTAAGATTAAAGAAAAAAGTTGAATTTTTTAAAAAGTATAAGAATGTGTCAATCAAACGCGTCTGGAAAATCGAAGTTGAAATAACTTCCAGAAAAACTCAGATTTTTTTTATATTAGTATGTAATACTATCCAAACATAGAAGTCATGAAATTATACAGAAAAATTGAGGAAAGATTAACATCAAATCTGTGTCTATGCACCTTTAAATCCGTTTTACAACGAGATTTTAATTATTGGTGTTCTACACTTTTTGATGTTTTTTAAACACAAGAAACAAGATCTTTTCCCATTGACCTCTTCTTTTGGAACTACCTCTGACGTCAGAAGTGAGTTTCTAGGAAAAATTCAGTAAAGTGGCTCTAAGAAATGATTTATACATGACCCCTTGTATATTTTTCTTTGGAATTTCCAATCATAGTAATTCAATAACAGTCATTTGGTAGAATATATAACTGGAATTTTGCTTCTTTTTCTCAGTTTTTTTTAAATTACGTGTTTTATAGCATAATCTGAAGACCATATTTTAATCAAATTCATCATCATGTCTCCGGCCCATGAGAGTTGGATATTTTTTCTCAGTCT